>NW_028088138.1:0-724 GCF_014824575.4 Sturnira hondurensis | reverse complement strand
CTCTGGTTGTAGTAGCCGCGCAGGGTGTTCAGTCCCACTCGGTAAACCTGTGCGATTTCCTTGCAGATCCGCGTCTGCTCGTCCCAATAGTGCGGGTCCTCCTGCTCCACCCACGGCCCCTCCATCCACGGCGCCCGCGGCTCCATCCTCGGGGTCGCGGCGTCGCTGTCGAACCGCACGAACTCGGTGCCGTCCACGTACCCGACTTCGAGGAACCAGGCCTCCCCCTGGCCGGGCCGGGACACGCCGGTGAGGAAATACCTCAGGGAGTGCGGGCCTGCGGGCGGGGAGCGGTGAGACCGGGGACGCTCGGACCGGCGCGGGTCCCGGGTCCGCGGTCACGGGGACGAAAACGGGGACGGGAGCGGGGTCCGGGCTGTGGCGAAGCGCCCTCCCCGGCGTCCCGCGGTCCCTCCCGACCCCGCGCTCACCGGCCCGGGCGACGGTCAGCGCCAGCGCCCCCGAGAGCAGCAGCAGGAGGCTCGGGGACCGCATGACGCGCGGCCTCGGGGTTTGGGGTGAGAGTGCGTCCGGGCGGCTCCGGGGAGACTTATAACCGGGGAGCGGCGGCTGCGCTGATTGGTTTCTCTAGACAGAGGCCACCAAAGAGAGCGACACCGGGGGCCGCGTCACGAGTATCCGGGAAGGAGACGGCGTCGCAGGTTGGGAGCCGCAGAAGTGAAACCCGGAGACCGGGAGTCCCCAGCGCGGAGCTTCCCCGCCC
>NW_028088137.1:0-580 GCF_014824575.4 Sturnira hondurensis | reverse complement strand
AGTGAATCTGGATGACAGTGTTTTATTGCTCCAGCTTAACTGCTCATTACTTTGTTCGTGTCCAAAGAGTGAATAAATGAACCTCCAGTGCAGTTTATACATAGTTCTTGTAGTGGAGTTTTTTGGCCTAATCATAATAAGGCTTTTATTTGGTTATAGCCAGAGTAATGACATTATCTTTTTTCTTCAGCCTTCTGATTCATTTCACATTGATAATGTGCTTTTATCAAATGTTTCCCATTGTTTCCGTGGCATCATACATTTAGCTTGTTGTATGGCCACCTGTAGCCCTCTTTTCTCTGTTTTCATCAGCAAGGGCAATTATGCTTTTGTGTGTGTGCCTTGTAATTTTACCAAAATTCTTACAGGTTACTTGCAAATTAGTATATGAATGCCATGTCCCTGTTTTCCTTTCCTTCTCTTCCCTTTTCTTTTCCCTCCTCCTCCCTCCCTCCTTCCTTCCCGTCTTATGGACTTAGTGAGGTATGTTGTGTTCCTCTTTCTTTTTTATGAGTAGTTTTCCAGTGTGGCTTTTTAAACACCTCTTGTTTTCTTTTTTATCATGGTTTTTTTTTTTTTT
>NW_028088136.1:97998-160076 GCF_014824575.4 Sturnira hondurensis | reverse complement strand
TTTTTTAAAACATAAACAAAATAGACAAGCCTTTCAGTAGGCTCATTAAGAAAAGAAGAGAGAGGACACAAATAAACACACTCAGAAATGAAACAGGAGAGATTACAACTGATACCACAGAAATAGAAGGGATTGTAAGGAATTACTATGAAAAACTGTATGCCAAGAAATTTGAAAACCTGGGTGAAATGGACAAATTTCTAGAAAAATATAATCTTCCAAAACTCAATGAAGAATTATTGGAAGCCTGAAGAGACCAATAACAGCAAATGAAATTGAAGCAGTAATCAAAAAACTCCCATCACACTAAAGCCCCAGACCAGATGGTTTCACAGGAGATATCTACAAAGCGTTTAAGGAAGAGCTAACCCCTATTCTTCACAGACTATTCCAAAAAATCCAAAATGATGGGAAAGTCCCAAACTTTTTTTATGAAGCAAGCATTATCCTAATTCCAAAACCAGATAGAGACACCACAAAGAAAGAAAACTTTAGGCCAATATCACTGATGAACATAGATGCTAAAATCCTCAACAAAATATTTGCAAATCGCATCCAACTATACATCAAAAAGATCATACACCATGACCAAGTGGGATTCATCCCAGTGATGCAAGGATGGTTCAATATCCACAAATCAGTAAATGTAATATACCACATAAACAAAAGCAAGGACAAAAACCACATGGTCATATCGATAGACGCGGAAAAAGCTTTTGATAAGGTACAACACCCATTTATGATAAAGGTACTCAGAAAAGTGGGAATAGAGGGAGCATTCCTCAATATAATAAAGGCCATATATGAAAGACCTACAGCCAACATCATACTGAATGGGCAAAAACTGAAAGCTTTTCCACTAAGATCAGGAACAAGACAAGGTTGTCCACTTTCACCACTTCTATTTAATATAATATTGGAAATTCTAGCCACAGCAATCATACAAGAAAAGGAAATAAAAGGCATCCAAATCGGAAAGGAGGAAACAAAACTGTCAGTGTTTGCAGATGACATGATAGTGTACATGGAAAATCCTATAGTCTCTACCAAAAAAATGCTCTAACTAATGAATGAATTTGGGAAAAGAGCGGGATACAAAGTCAATATCCAGAAATTAAAGGCATTTTTGTATACCAACAATGAAATAGCAGAAGCAGAAATCAAGAAAAAAATCCCATTCGATATAGCAAAAAGAAAAATAAAATATCTGGGAATAAATCTAACCAAGGAGGTTAAAGACCTGTATGCAGAAAATTACACAACACTGAAGAAAGAAATCAAGGAAGTCACAAACAAATGGATACGTATACCGTGTTCATGGATTGGAAGAATTCACATCATCAAAATGTCCATACTACCCAAAGCAATTTACAGATTCAATGCAATACCTATTAAAGTACCAATGGCATATTTCACAGACATAGAACAAACACTTCAAAAATTTATATGGAACCATAAAAGACCCCAAATAGCAGCTGCAATGTTAAGAAAGAAGAACAAAGTAGGAGGGATCACAATACCTGATATCAAACTGTATTACAAGGCCACTGTAATCAAAACAGCCCGATACTGGCATAAAAACAGGCACATAGACCAATGGAACAGAATAGAGAACGCAGAAATAAACCCAAATCTCTACAGTCAATTAATATTCAACAAAGGGGGTAGTACCATAAAATGGGGTAAAGATAGCCTCTTCAACAAATGGTGTTGGGAGAACTGGACAGCTACATGCAAAAAATGAAACTCGAGCACCAACTTACATCATACACCAAAATAAATTCAAGGTGGATAAAAGACTTAAATATAAGCCATGACACTATTAAATTCTTAGAGGAGAACATTGCCAGGAAAATCTCAGATATTTCACGCAGCAACATTTTTACTGATATGTCCCCTAGAGCAAGGACTATAAAGGAAAGAATAAACAAATGGGATCTCATCAAAATAAAAAGCTTCTGCGCAGCTAAAGAAAACAGCATTAAAATAAAAAGACAACCAACTGTATGGGAAAACATATTTGCCAATGATACCTCAGACAAAGGTTTAATCTCCAAAATATACAAAGAACTCACACGACTTCACTCTAAGAAGACAACTAACCCAATTAAAAAATGGGGAAAGGACTTGAACAGACACTTCTGCAAGGAGGACATACAGAGGATCCAGAGACACATGAAAAGATGCTCAATATCACTAGCTATCAGAGAGATGCAAATTAAAACTACAATGAGATACCACTTTACACCGGTGAGAATGGCTATCATAAACAAAGCAATAAACAACAAATGTTGGAGAGGGTGTGGGGAAAAGGGGACTCTGGTCCACTGTTGGTGGGATTGCAGACTGGTACAACCATTATGGAAAACAGTATGGAATTTTCTCAGAAAACTAAAATTGGACTTGCCTTTTGACCCAGCAATTCCACTGCTGGGATTGTATCCTAAGAACCCTAAAACACCAATCCCAAAGAACCTATGCACCCCAATGTTCATAGCAGCACAATTTACAATAGCCAAGAGTTGGAAGCAACCTAGGTGCCCGTCAGTAAATGAATGGATCAACAAACTATGGTACATATACACAATGGAATTTTATGCTGCAGAAAGAAAGAAGGATCTCCTACCTTTTGCAACAACATGGATGGAACTGGAAAGCATTATGCTGAGTGAAATAAGCCAGGTGTTGAAGGACAAATACCGTATAATCTCACCTCTAACAGGAGGCTAAACAACAAAGCCAACAAGCAAGCAATATACAACCAAAGACACTGAAATAGAGATTAGGCTGACAGTGCCCAGAGGGGAGAGGGGAGGGAATTTCAGGGGAAATAAGGGAGGGATTTAGAGGAACCTATATAAAGGATACATGGACAACAACTGAGAAGGGTGGAAATGGGAGGGAGGGGGGAGTATGGGGGGTGGGATTGGATGGGAGTAATAGACAGAAAACTGTCCTTGAAAAATAATTAAATAAAAAAAAATTAAAAAAAGAATTTCAGAAAAAAAAGAAAAAAAAAAGGTTAGGGTTAGGTCCAGGGTTTAGGTTAGTATCAGGGTCACAGCGAAGGCTACAGTTAGGTTTAGGTTTAGGGTTAGGGTTAAAGACAGGGTTATGTTTAGTGCTCGGTTCAGGGTTAGGTTTAAGTTTAGGGTTAGAATAAGGTTTAGGATATGTTTTGGGTTATGGTTTGGGTGAGGTCTAGGTTTGGGGTTAGTGTTAGTTTTAGGGTTAGGGTTGGGGCTGGGTCTAGGTGTAGGGTAAGTTTTAGCATGCGGTTTAGATATAATGCTAAGGTTAGCTTTAGTGCTTAGTTTAGGGTTAAGTTTAGAATCAGAGTAAGGTCTAAGGCTATGGTTATGGTTGGGACTGGGCTAGGGATAGGATTATTAATAGGGTAATGGTTAGGGTTACATTCAGGGTTAGGGCAAGGATGAAGTTTAGTGTTAGGGTTAGGTTTAGGGTTAGGGTTAGGTGTAGGTTTAGTCTTTGTTTTAGGGCTATGGCTATAGGTAGGATTAGGGTTAGTGTTGAGGTTAGGGCTAGGGCTAGGTTAGGGTTAGGGCTAGGCTGAGAGCTACAGCTAGGCTTAGGTTTAGGATTAGGATTGGAAATAGAGTTAGCCTTAGTGTTAGGGTTAGGGATAGGGTTCCAACTAAGGCTAGGGTTAGTGTTAGGGATAGGTCTAATGTTAGGGTAGGTCTAATTTTAGGGTTAGTGTAAATTTTAGGGCTAGGGTTAGTGTTAGATTTATGATAGAGCTTGAGCTAGGGTTAGGGTTAGGGTTTGGTTTAGGTTTAGGGTTAGGTTCAGGGCTAGGGCTAGGGTTAGGGCTAGGGCGAGGGTTAGGATTAGGGTTAAGGCTAGGGCAAAGGCTAGGGCTAGAACTTGAGTTAAGTTTTCAGTTAAAATTAGGTTTAGGAAAGAGTTCAAGCTAAACTTAGGGCCAGTTATAGGGTTAGGGTTGAAATAGGGTTAGCTTTAGGGTTAGGGCTAGATCTAGAGCTAGGGTTACATTTAGTGTTAGGGTTAAAACTAGGGTTGGGTTAAGATTACAACTAGGGTAAGGCTTTATTAGTTTTAGGGTTAAGGTTATGACCATTGTTAGTGCTAGGGTTACGGTTAGTGCAAGAGCTAGGGTTGGGGTTAGTGTTAGTGTTACTTCTAGGATTAGGGTTATATTTAGGGTTAGGTTTACAGTTAGGGTTGAGGTTAGGTCCAGGGTTGAGGTTAGTATCAAGGTTAGGGCTAAGGCTAGGGTTAGGTTTAGGTTTAGGTTTAGAGTTAAATAGAGGATTAGTGTACGGTTAGGTCTAGGGTTAGGGTTAGGATAAGAGCTAGGTTTAGAGCTTGGGCTAGGGATAGGTCCAGAGCTAGTTTTAGAGTTAGTATTAGGGTTAGATCTAGTGTTAGGGTTAAGGTTAGAACCAGTGTTAGGCTTGTCATTAGGTTTAGGGTTAGGGTTATTGTTAGGGTTAGGGATACAGTTTAGGATTAGGGTTTGGGCTAGGGTTATTAAGGTTTGGGTAGAGCTAGAGCTAGGTTTTAGGGTCATGTTAGGGTTAGGTCTGGGGTTAAGGTTAGGTTTATGGCTTGGGTTAGTGCTACAGACAGAATTAGAGTTAGAGCTAGGGTAAGTGGTAGGTGTAGAGTTAGGGTGAGGGCTAGGGCAAGGTGTAAAGTTAGGGTCAGGGCTATGGTTAGGGCTAGGTCTGGGGTTATTGTTTGTGCTAAAGTTTGGTCTAGGGTTATGACTAGGGCTTGGGCTATGGTTATTGTTTGGGGTAGGGTTAGGTTTAGAGTTAAGTCTAGATCTAGTGCGAGTGTAAGGTCTAGGTTTAGGGTTAGTAATAAGAGTATGGTTAGGGGTAGAGCTAGGGTTATGGTTAGGGTTAGAATCAGGGTAAGGTCTAATGTTATGGTTAGGATTAGGATTAGGGCTAGGAATAGGGTTATTGATAGGGTAAGTGTGAGGGTTAGGTTTAGGGTTACGGCACGGTTTAAGTTTAGTGTTAGGGATAGGATTAGCATTTTGATTCGGTCTAGGGTTAGTGTTAGGGCCACGGTTAGTGTTAGGGTTAGGGCTAGGGTTAGAGCTAAGGTTTGTGTTAGTGTTAGGGTTTGGTCTAGGATTAAGGTCTTGGTTATGGTTAGGGTTAGGGTTAGGTCGAGGGTTGGGGTTAGTATCAGGGTTAAGGCTAAGGCTACAGCTAGGTGTAGGTTTAGGGTTAGGATTAAAGACAGAGTTAGGGTTAAAGACAGGGTTAGGGATAGGTTTAGTGCTAGGTTCAGGGTTAGGTTTAAGGTTAGGGTTCGAATAAGCTTTAGGATATGTTTAGGATCAGGGTTTGGGTGAGGGCTAGGTTTGGGGTTAGTGTTAGGTTTTGGTTAGGGTTGGGGCTGGGGCTAGGTCTAGAGTAAGTTTTAGGGTTAGGTTTAGAAACGAGGCCGTGGTTAGATTTAGTTTTGGTTTAGTGTTAAGGTTAGAATCAGGGTAAGTTTTTTTAAAGGGTTTTAAAAAAGATTTTATTTATTTATCTTTAGAGGGGAAGGGAAGGAGAGAAGGAGAGAAGTATCAATGTATGGTTGCCTCTTGTGAGTCCCCTGCCGGGAACTGGCCTGCAACCTGTTGAGGGCAAGAGTAACTAGCCAGAACATAGCTGTAAGGAAGCAAAAGGTGTTTTACTAACTAATGCAAAGAGGCTCCGGGACACGCCGGAAGAACAGGGTGTGTTCCAGGATGTGGGTTAAGAGCAAAGGTTAGTCAGGCAGATAGCCATCTGGACAGTCACTAGGGAGGGAAACTTTGCCCCTGTGCACGAGCTCAACTGACCAATCAAGTAAAGGAGCACGAGCCAGTGCACGAGTTAACTCACCAATGATCAGTAACCCTATTGTGCCCCTGAGCCAACCGCTAACCGCCACATCTGCTTCTGTATCCAGCTTGCTTGCGGCGCCTCCATAAAACCCTAAGCCTGTAAGCGTTTGGCGCGACTTCCATTTTGGCGGCTCTGCGTAGCCGCGGGACTGCGGTCTCATTTGGGAAGTTCGCCCCTGCGCAGGTTAAAACTTGGCCAATAAATATACCATCAAGTTGCTCTCAGTTTCTGTGGACTCCTTTCACTCGCAATTTGCATATAACACAACCCAGGCATGTGTCCTGACTGGGAATCGAACCACGATCGTGTGGTTCGCAGGCCCATGCTCAATCCACTGAGCTACACCAGCCAGGGCTGAATCAGGGTAAGTTTTAAGGCTACGGTTATGGTGGGGTTAGGGCTAGGGATAGGGTTATTAATAGTGTAATGGTTAGGGTTATGTTCAGGTTAAGGAGGAGGGTGAACTTTAGTTTTACCTCTAGGGTTAGGGTTAGATTTTGTTTTTGCATTAGGATTGGGTTAGTGTTAGGTGCAGGGTTAGTGTTAGGTTTAGGGCTATGGCTATAGGTAGGATTAGGGTTAGTGTTCAATTTAGGTCTGCGGTTAGGGTTATGGCTAGGCTTAGGGCTATGGCTAGGCTTAAGTTTAGGATTAGGATTAGAATTAGAGTTAGCCTTAGTGTTAGGGTTAGGGGTAATGTTACGACTAGGGCTAGGGTTAGTGTTAGGGTTAAGTCTAATGCTAGGGTTGAGTCTAATTTCAGGGTTAGTGTAAGGTTTAGGGCTAAGGTCAGTGTTAGAGTTATGAATAAAGCCTGAGCTATGGTTAGGGTTAGTATTTGATTTAGGCTAGGGTTAGGTTTTGGGCTAGGGCTAGTATTAGGGCTAGGGCCAAGGATAGGGTGAGGTTTAGGGTTAGGGTAAGGATTAAAACTAGGACTAGGGCTAGAATTTAGGTTAAGTTTTCAGTTAAAATTAGGTTTAGGGAAAGTCTCTAGCTAAAGTTAGGGCTAGAGATAGGGTAGGGTAGAAATAGGGTTAGCTTTAGGGATAGGGCTAGAGCTAGAGCTAGGCTTACAGTTAGTGTTTGGGTTAGGTCTAGGGTTAAGGTTAGGTTTATGGCTGGGTTTAGGGCTACAGATATAATTAGGGTTAGAGCTAGGATAAATGGTAGGTGTAGAGTTAGGATGTGAGCTGGGGGAAGGTTTAAATTTAGGGTTAGATTTATGGTTAGGGCTAGGTCTGGAGTTATCGTTTGTGTTAAAGTTTGGTCTAGGGTTAGGGTTAGGGCTTGTGCTATGGTTACTGTTTGGATTAGGGTTAGGTTTAGAGTTAAGTCTTGGGCTAGTGCCAGGGTAAGTTTTATATTTAGTGTTAGAAATAAGGCTATGGTTAGGGGTTAGCGCTAGGGTTATGATTAGGGTTAGAATCAGGGTAGGGTCTAAGGATATGTTTAGGATCAGGATTAGGGCTAGGAATAGGGCTATTGATAGGGTAAGTGTTAGTGTTATTTTATGGTTTAGGGTACAGTTTAAGTTTAGTGTTAGGGATAAGTTTAGTATTTCAGTTAGGCTTAGGTTTAGGGTTTGGGCCAGTGTTAGGGTTAGGGCTAAGGCTATAGCTAGGGTGAGGTTTAGTGTTAGTTTTAGGTCTAGGGTTGGGGTTGGGGTTATGACTAGGATTAGGGATAAGTCTAGGGTTAGGGCTAGGATTAGGTTTAGAACTAGAGTTACAGCTAGCGCTAGGGTGAGGGTTAGGGTTAGGGCTAGAATTAGGGCTAGTCCAAGGGTAAGGGCTAGGGTTATGATTAGGGCTAGGGTTAGTGTTAGGGCTAGGAATATGGTTAGGGTTAGTGTTAGAGTTAGAACTAGGTTTAGTCTTAAGTTTTCGTTTAGGGTTAGGGTTAAATCTAGGGCTAGAATTAATGCTAGGGTTTGGGTGAGGGTTAGGGTTAGGACTAGGGTTAGGGCTAGGGCTAGAGCAAGGATTTGGGTTTGTGTCAGGGTTTGGTCTAGAATTAGGATAAGAGCTAGATTTAGGTATAGGTCTAGGGTTAGGTTTATGGCTAGGTTTAGAGTTAGTTTTTGGGTTAGGGTTAGGGCTATGCTTAGTGTTAGGTTTAGGGCTAGATCTAGAGCTAGGGTTCACATCAGTGTCAGTGTTAGGTCTAGGGTTATGGTTAAGGTTAAGATTAGAGTTAGGTCCAGAGTTGGGGTTAGTATCTGCGTCAGGACTAAGGCTCCAGTTCGGTTGAGGTTCAGGGTTCGGGTTAAAGACAGGGTTAGGGTTAGGTTTAGTGCTAGGTTTAGGGTTAGGTTTAAGGTTAGGGTTAGGATAAGGTTTAGGATATGTATAGGGTTAAGGTTTGGCTGAGGGCTAGGAATGGGTTTAGGGTTAGGGTTAGGTTTAAAGTTAGAGTTGGAGCTGGGGCTAGGTCTAGGGTAAGTTTTAGGGTTAGGTTTATTTTTTAAAATTTAATTAATTAATCAATCAATCAATTAATTAATTAAATTCTTATTCAAGTAAAGCTTTCTGTCTTATATTCCCAAACCTGCCCACCCTCCGCCCCATGCTCCCTGCCTCCCTCCCATTTCCGCCCCCAACCTTAGTTATTGTCCATATGTCCCTTATACTTGTTCTTGTGAGTCCATCTCCTTTTCCCCTATGATTCTCTCCCCTCTCCCCTCTGGACCCTGTCAGCCTGTTCTGTAATTGAGTGTCATTGGTCATATTTTGCTTGCTTGTTTGTTTTGTTTAGATCCCTGTTAATGGTGATATCATATGGTATTTCTCTTTCACTGCCTGGCTTATTTCACTCAGCATAATGCTTTCCAGTTCCCTCCATGATGTTGCAAAGGGTAGTAGTTCCTTCTTCCTTTCTGCAGCATAGAATTCCATTGTGTAAATGTACCATAGATTTTTGATCCAGTCATTTACCGATGGGCATCTAGGTTGCTTCCAACTCTTGGCTATCATGAATTGTGTGCTATGAACATTCGGGTGGATAGGTTCTTTTGGATTGGTGTTTCAGGGTTCTTAGGATATACTCCTAAGAGTGGAATTGCTGGGTCAAAAGGCACGTTAATTTTTAGTTCTTAGAAAATTCCATACTGTTTTCCATAGTGGTTATACCAGTCTGCAATCCCACCAACAGTGAACTAGGGTCCCCTTTTCCCCACAACCTCTCCAGCACTTGTTGTTTGTTTCTTTGTTTATGATAGCCATTCTGATTGGTGTTAAGTGGTATCTCATTGTGGTTTGAATTTGCATCTCTCTGATAGCTAGCAGTATCGAGCATCTTTTCATGTGTCTCTGGATCCTCTGTATGTCCTCCTTGGAGAAATGTCTGTTCAAGTCCTCTGCCCATTTTTTTATTGGGTTGCTTGTCTTCTTTGAGTGGAGCCGAATGAGTTCTTTGTATATTTTGGAGACTAAACCCTTATCTGAGGTATCATTGGCAAATATGTTTTCCCAAGCTGTTGCTTCTCTTTTTATCTTGATACTGTTTTCCTTGGCAATGCAGAAGCTTTTAATTTTGATGAGATCCCATTTGTTTATTCTTTCCTTTATGTCCCTTGCTCTAGGGGACGTATCAGTAAAAATATTGGTGTGTGGAATGTCTGAGATTTTCCTGCCAATGCTCTCCTCTAGGGCTTTAATGGTTTCAGGGCTTATATTTAAGTCTTTTATCCACCTTGAATTTATTTTGCTATATGGTGTAAGTTGGTGCTCAAGTTTCATTTTTTTGCATCTGGCTGTCCAGTTCTCCCAACACCATTTGTTGAAAAGGCTGTCTTTACTCCATTTTATGTTAATGCCCTCTTTGTGAAATATTAATGGACTGTAGAGAGCTGGGTTTATTTCCAGGCTCTGTTTTATTCCATTGGTCTATGTGCCTGTTTTTGTGTTAGTACCAGGCTGTTTTGATTACAGTGGCCTTGTAATACAGTTTGATATCAGGTATTGTGATCCCTCCTACTTTGTTCTTCTTTCTCAACATTGCAGCTGCTACTTGGGGTCTTTTATGGTTCCACATAAATTTTTGAAGTGTTTGTTCTATGTCTGTGAAATATGCCATTGGTACTTTAATAGGTATTGCATTGAATCTGTAAATTGCTTTGGGTAGTATGGACATTTTGATGATGTTAATTCTTCCAATCCATGAACACGGTATATGTTTCCATTTATTTGTGTCTTCCTTGATTTCTTTCTTCAGTGTTTTGTAGTTTTCTGCATACAGGTCTTTTACCTCCTTGGTTAGGTTTATTCCCAGATATTTTATTTTTCTTTTTGCTGTATCGAATGGGGATTTTTTTTCTTGATTTCTGCTTCTGCTGCTTCATTGTTGGTATACAAAAATGCCTTTGATTTCTGGATATTGACTTTGTATCCCGCTGTTTTGCCAAATTCATTTATTAGTTCCAGCAGTTTTTTGGTAGAGTCTATAGGGTTTTCCATGTACAGTATCATGTCATCTGCAAACAATGAAAGTTTTGTTTCCTCCTTTCTGATTTGGATGCCATTTATTTCCTTTTCTTGTATGATTGCTGTGGCTAGAAATTCCAATACTATATTGAATAGAAGTGGTGAAAGTGGGCAACCTTGTCTTGTTCCTGATCTTGGTGGAAAAGCTTTTAGTTTTTTCCCATTGAGTATGATGTTGGGTGGAGGTCTTTCGTATATGGCCTTTATTATGTTGAGGAATGCTCCCTCTATTCCCATTTTTCTGAGTACCTTTATCATAAATGGGTGTTGTACCTTATCAAAAGCTTTTTCTGCATCTATTGATATGACCCTGTGGTTTTTGTCTTTGCTTTTGTTTATATGGTGTATTACATTTATTGATTTGCTTATATTGAATCATCCTTGCATCCCTGGGATGAATCCTACTTGGTTGTGGTGTATGATCTTTTTAATGTATTGTCGGATGCGATTTGCTAATATTTTATTGAGGATTTTAGCATCTATGTTCATCAGTGATATTGGCCTGTAATTTTCTTTCTTTGTTGTGTCTCTACTTGGCTTTGGAATTAGGGTGATACTGGCTTCATAAAAAGAGTTGGGGAGTTTTCCCTCCTTTTGGATTTTTTGGAACAGTCTGTGAAGAATGGGGGTTAGCTCTTCCTTAAAAGCTGTGTAGAATTCTCCTGTGAAGCCATCTGGTCCAGGGCTTTTGTGTGATGGGAGTTTTTTGATTACTGCTTCAGTTTCATTTGCTGTTATTGGCCTGTTCAGGTTTTCTGCTTCTTTTTCATTGAGTTTTGGAAGATCATATTTTTCTAGAAATTTGTCCATTTCACCCAGGTTTTCAAATTTCTTGGCATAGAGTTCCGCATAGTAATTTCTTGCAATCCCTTCTATTTCTGTGGTATCAGTTGTAATCTCTCCTCTTTCATTTCTGATTGTGTTTATTTGTGTCCTCTCTCTTTTTTTCTTGATGAGCCTACTTAAAGGCTTGTCTATTTTGTTGATTTTTTCAAAATACCAACTCCTGGATTCATTCATTGGTCCTTAGAATTGTGCTTTTAGTTTCTATGTCATTTAATTCTGCTCTGATCTTGGTTATTTCCTTCCTTCTACTTGCTCTGGGCTGTCTTTATTGTTGTTCCTCGAGTTCTTGTAGGCACCGGGTTAGGTTGTTTGTTTGAAACGTTTCTATCTTCTTAAGGTAAGCCTGTATTGCTATGAACTTCCCTCTCAGGACTGCCTTCACTGTGTCTCATAGGTTTTGGGTTGTAGTGAGTTCATTTTCATTTGTTTCCAGAAGCTTTCTGATTTCTTCCCTAATTTCAATCTTGACCCATTCATTGTTTAATAGCATACCATTCAGTCTCCATGATTTTGGGTGTTTTGGGTTTTTTCCTGTGGGGTTGGTTTCCAATTTCAGTCCCTTGTGATCAGAGCAAATGCTTGGTATGATTTCTATTTTCCTGAATTTATTGAGACTGGTTTTGTGTCCTATCATGTGATCTGTCTTTGAAAATGTTCCATGTGCATTTGAAAAGAATGTGTATTTAGCTTCTTTGGAATGGAGGGCTCTATATATATCAATTAGGTCCATTTCATTTTAGGTGTCATTTAATGCTCCAATATCTTTGTTGATATTTTGTTTGGAAGGTTTTTTCATTTTAGACAGTGGGGTGTTAAAATCCCCTACTATAATTGTGTTGCTGTCAATATCTTTCTTGAGGTCCTCCAGAATTTTCTTTATATATTTGGGTGCTCCATTGGGTGCATATATATTTATGATGTTAATGTCTTCGTGCTGGATTCTTCTCTTGAGCAATATGAAGTGACCTTCTGGGTCTCTCTTTATGGCCCTTTTTTTTAAGTCTATTTTGTCTGATATGACAATTGCTACCCTGGCTTTTTTTTCTCGTCTATTTGCTTGGAAAATTTGTTTCCATCCTTTCACTTTTAGTCTGTGGTGGTCTTTTACCTGAAGTGGGTCTCTTGTAGGCATCATATTTGTGGGTCATGCTTTTTTATCCATTCAGCTATTCTATGTCTTTTAATTGGTGCATTTAATCCATTTATGTTTAAGTTTATTATTGAAAGGTACTTATTGATTGCCATTTGTGTACCTGTGTTCCTCTCTATCTCTCTCTTTTCCTTCCTTTCCTAAAACAGCCCTTTTAGTAATTCTTGTAGGGCTGGTTTGGTGGAGGTGTATTCTTTTAGACTTCTTTTGTCTTGGAAGCTCTTTATTTGGCCTTCTATCTTGATTGAGAGCCTTGCTGGGTAAAGTAGCCTTGGTTGTAGCCGTCTGGTTCTCATTACTTGGAATATTTCTTGCCATTCTCTTCTTGCTTAGAATGTTTCCATTGAGAAGTCAGTAGCCAACCTTATTGGGACCCCATTATATGTTACTTCCTTTTTCTCCCTTGCTTCCTTTAGGATTTTCTCTTTGTCTTGGAGGTTTGCCATTTTAATGATGATGTGTCTTACAGTAGGCCTCTTTGGGTTCCACCTGATTGGGACTCTGTGCGATTCCTGAATCTGCGTGACTTTCTCTCTCTTTTACTTAGGAAAATTTTCCATTATTACTCTTTCAAGTAGGTTTTCTATCCCTTGTTCTTCTTCTTCTCCTTCTGGTATTCCTATTATTCAGATATTATTATGTTTCATGTTGTCTTGCATTTCTGTTAAATTCTCCTCATTGTTTTCTGATTCTCTTTTCCATTATTTGGTATGTCTGGGAGATTCTTTCTATCCTGTCTTCTATCTCACTGATGCGATATTCTGCCTCATTGATTCTATTCTTCATACCTTCTTCTCAGTTCTTCAGTTCAGAAATTGTATTCTTCATTTCCTCTTGGCCTTTACTAAGGGTTTCTATTTCCTTTTTCATGTTGGTGTAGTTTGCAGAGAGTTCACTGTAGCTCCCCTGTAGTTTCTGGTAGCTCGTTCTCAGGTCTTTGAATTTCCTGATAACCAGTGCTTTGTATTCAATATCTGATAGTTGGCTTGCCTCTATTTCATCTAACGTTCTTTCTGAGACTTCCTCCTTTTATTTTATTTCATGTGAGGGTTGTTTCTTTGTCTTCCCATGGTTTGTGTTGCTCTTCTTGTTGGCTTCAGCTTCTTAAAGTGATCTGTTTTGCCTTCCTGGGTTTATGGTGTGAACTTCTGTGGTAAGATGCCTGTGAGACTCAGTGAAGCAGTCTCCTGCAGGTATCTTGGTGTTCTCCGCTTCCACCTACTCCTCTTGTTTTTTCCAGCTTGTCAAACCTTTTCTTCTGGTCTCACTAGCTGCATCAGCCTCAGGGGCTATTAGTGTGGCCTTTCTTTTGTCTTGGTGAACTCAGCTGGTCTTGCCAGTGCCCTCCCAAGATCAGAATGGCGCTGCTCTCCCATGCCCCACTGAGAGCAGGTTTTTCTCCTGGCTTCCCAGCTCTGGCCTGGTTTGAGGGCATGTACTCCCAGCCAGGCTTTCCTGGCCTTGTAGGCTTGGGCTTGGATCTTCCCTAATGCTGTGGCTGCACCCAGTGGGCAACTCACAATTCTTCCAAGCTGGCAGCCACAGCCTGACTCCCAGTGCTTCTCAGTCTGAGCCTAGCTGGATAGGGATGGAGCTGGCGACTGGCACTCTTCCAGGGGCCCTGCCACCAGTCCACAGCTCCCCGGGACCGGGGGAGTGTAGGCCCAAGTCCCGAGCTCTCAGTTCCCCACTGGTGCTCTGTCAGGGGCCCTGCCAGTAGCCCGCAGCTCCCCGAGGCTGTGTGTGTACTGGCTGGAGACCCCCGTTATAGAGAATGAGCACCACCTGGAATGCGTGCTACCAGGAATGCACGGGGAATCCTGTACCTCCAAGCCAATAACCACAACCGGACTCCCGGTGCTTCTCAGTCTGCGCACAGCTGGGTGGGAGGGTGCTGGTGACTGGTGCTCTTCCAGGGGCACTGCCACTATCCTGAAGCTCTCCGAGACTGTGGGAGCTCCAGCTCAGGCTACTGGGAATGCCAGGCCACTCAATTCCCCAAACTGGCAACCACAGCCTGACTCCATGGGTTATCAGAACTCTCTGGTTTGCTTCCCAATGCCCACTCCTCTCTCTACCACTACAGGCAAACTGATCTCTCCTGGTGTTTTCCAGTCTGCACCCTGCTGGTTAGAGAGGGTGCCGGTGACTAGTTCTCTCCCAGGGTTTTTGTTTTTGCCCTCCCTCGGCTCTCAGAGATTAAGGCAGCCCTGCCAGGGCACTGGCGGCGGAGGTCCTGCAGCCTCTGCGCTGTTCCCTTGTACCTTGTTGATCTGAAGTCCGTTTCCTCTCCTCAACCTCTGGTCATTCAGTGTCCACTATACTTTCTGGGGTCCTGTCGTCCCATATGCTGGGGCCCTGTTGGGTGTTCGCTGCTCTGCTCTGCAGAGCAGCCTGGTTTTTCTCCAGTGCATTAAGGGAAGCAAAATCCTTTGTCCTACTCTGCCGCCATCTTCTCCCATTTGTCCTAGGGTTAGTTTTAAAGATAAGGCTGTGGTTAGCTTTAGTGTTTGGTTTAAGGTTCAGGTTAGAATCAGGGTAAAGTCTAAGGCTATGGTTATGGTTTGGATTAGGGCTAGGTATAGGGTGTTTAATAGAGTAATGGTTAAGGTTACATTCAGGGTTAGGGCAAGGGTGAAGTTTAGTGTTAGTGTTAGTGTTAGGGTTAGGGTTAGGTTTAGTGTTTTGGTTAGGTGTAGGGTTAGGGTTAGGTGTAAGTTTAGTATTAGGGTTAGGGCTATGGCTATAGGTAGGATTAGGGTTTGTGTTAAGGTTAGGTCTAAGGTTACGGTTAAGGCTAGGCTTGGTGCCATGGCTGGGCTTAGGTTTAGCATTAGGATTAGAATTAGAGTTAGCCTTAGTGTTAGGGTTAGGGATAGGGTTACGACTAGGGTTAGGGTTAATGTTAGGGTTAGGTCTAATGCTAGGCTTAGGCCTAATTCTAGGTTTAGTGTAATATTTAGGGGTAGGGTTAGTGTTAGAATTATGAATAGATCTTGGGCTATGGTTAGGGTTAGTGTTTGGTTTAGGTCTAGGGTTAGGTTTAGGGCTAGCACAAGGGTTAGGGCTACTGCCAGGGATTAGGCGAGGGTTAGGGTGAGGGTTAAGTCTAGGGCTAGGGCTAAAATTTGGGTTAAGTTTTCAGTTAAAATTAGGTTTAGGGAAGGGTTTGAGGTAAAGTTAGGGCCAGGGGTAGGGTTAGGGTAGAAACAGAGTTAGCTTTAGGGTAAGGGCTAGATCTATAGCTAGGGTTATGGTGAGTGTTAGGGTTAGGTCTACTGTTATGGTTAAGGTTAGCACTAGGGAAAGGCCTTATCAGTTTTGGGGTTAGGGTTAAGAGCACTGTTAATGCTAGGGTAATAGTTATTGCAAGAGCTAGGGTTAGGTTTAGCGTTAGGGTTAGGGTTAGGTCCAGGGTTGCTGTTAGTATCAAGGTTAGGGCTAAGGCTAGGGTTAGGTTTAAGTTTAGGTTTTCGGTTAAAGACACAATTAGTGTAAGGGTTAGGTGAAGGGTTAGGGTTAGGGTTAGAGCTAGGGTTAGGTTTTCAGCTAGGGCTAGGTCTAGAACTAGGGTTAGGGTTAGGGTTAAAATTAGGTCTAGCATTAGGGTTAGGGTTAGAACTAGTGTTAGGCTTTTCATTAGGTTAGGGTTAGTGTTATGGCTAGGGTTAAGGATATGATTAGGGTCAGGGTTATGGTTATTGTTAGGGCTTGGCTAGAGCTAGGGCTAGGTTTCAGGGTATTTTTCAGGTTAGATCTAGTGTTATGGTTAGGGTTAGAATAGGGCTAAGTTTAGGACTAGGGTTAGGTCTAGGGTTAGGGTCATGGCTAGGGTTAGAGTATGGTATAGGAGTAGGGCTAGGGTTAATTTTAGGCTTAGATCAGCGTTAGGTTAGGGTTAGTTCTTCGGCTTGGGCTAAGGCTAGAATAGTGTAATATTTAAGTCTTTTGTTAGGGTGTCTATTAGGGCTAGGACTAGGGCTAGGGCTAGTGTTAGGGTTAGGCCTATGGTTAAGGTTATGTTTATTGGTGGGGTTAGAGCTACAGATAGAATTGGAGTTAGAGGTAGGATAAGTGGTATGTTTAGAGTTAGGGTGAGGGCTATGGCAAGGCGTAAAGTAAGGGTTAGGATTATGGTTAGGGCTAGATCTTGGGTTATCATTTGTGCTAAAGTTTGGTCTAGGTTTAAGGTTACATCTTGGGCTAAGGTTTTTATTTGGGTTAAGGTTAAGTATATAGTTAAGGCTTGGGCTAGTACCAGGGTAAGTTTTAGATTTAGGGTTAGAAATAAGACTATGGTTAGGTGCTAGGGTTATGGTTAGGGTTAGAATCAGGGTAACATCTAAGGTTGTGGTTAGGATTATGATTAGGTCTAGAAATAGGGTTATTGACAGGCTAAGTGTTAGGGTTATGATTAGGGTTAGGGCACAATATAAGTTTAGTGTTAGGAATAGGGTTAGGATTTTGGTTATATTTTGTGTTAGAGTTAGAGCCAGGGTTAGCGTTAGGTTTAGGGCTAGGGCTAGAGCTAGGGTGAGGGTTAGTGTTACATTTAGGTCTAGGGTTGGTGTAAGGGTTACAGCTAGGTTTAGAGGTAAGGCTAGGGTTAGGGCTGCATTAGGTTTAGAACTAGAGTTACAGCTAGTGCTAGGGTGAGGGTTAGGGTTATGGTTAGGGGTAGGTTTAGGGCTGGACTTAGGGTAAGGGCTAGGATTATGATTTGGGTTAAGGTTAGTGTTACGGCTAGGGTTAGGTTTAAGCTTAGGGTTAGGCTTAAGTTTAGAGCTACAGTTTAAGTTAGGGCTAGGGTGAGGGTTACAGTTAGGGTTAGGGCTAGGGCTAGGGTGTGGGCCAGGGCTAGAGAAAGAGTTCAAGGTTTTGTGAGGGTTATGTCTAGAGTTAGGGTAAGGGCTAGGATTAGGTGTAGGTCTAGGGTTAGGTTTATGGCTAGGGTTAGGGTTAGTTTTGGGGTTAGGTTTAGGGTGAGGGCTATGGTTAGTGTTAGGTTTAGGGCTAGAGCTAGAGCTAGGGTTCACATCAGTGTTAGTGTTAGGTCTAGGGTTATGGTTAAGGTTAGGGTTAGGTCCAGATTTGGTGTTAGTATCTGGCTCAGGGCTAAGGCTCCAGTTAGGTTTAGGTTCAGGGTTAGGGTTAAAGACAGGGTTAGGATTAAGTTTAATGCTAGATTTAGGGTTAGGTTTAAGGTTAGGGTTAGGATAAGGTTTAGAGTTAAGGTTTAGTCCAGGGTTAAATTTAGGATTAGGGTTCGATTTATGTTTAAGGTTTGGTTTAGGGTAGTGTAAGAGTTAGGGCTGAATTTGGGGTTAGGGTTACATCTAGGGTCAGTGTTAGGGTTTGGACTAAAGCTAGAGCTGGGATTGGCTTTGTTTTAGTATTAGGTCTAGGGTTAAGGTTAGGGATAGGCGTGAGGTTAGTGTTAGTGTTAAGGTTAGGGCTAAAATAAGGCTAGGGCTAGAGTTAGGGCTAAGATTAGGTTTAGGGTTTGGCCTATGGTAAGGGCTAGGGTTTGGGTTAGGGTTAGGGCTAGGGTTATGTGTAGGAGTAGGGCTAGGGTTGGTGTTAGGGCGAGGTGTAGGGTTAGGTTTAGAGTTAGGATTCGGGTAGAGTTAAAGCTATGGCTAGGGTTAGGGCTAGGGTTAGGGCTAGAGCTAAAGCTAGAATTAGGGTTAGTGTTATGGTTAGGTCTAGGGTTAGGGTTAGGGTTAGGTGTAGGTTTAGGCTTAGGGGTAGGGTTAATGCTAGGGGTAGTTTTAGAGCTAGGGCTAGGTTTAGGGTTAGGATTAGAGCTAAAGCTAGGGTAAAAGTTAGGGTTAGCATTTGGAGTAAAGCTAAGGCCAGAGCTAGGGTTAGGGTTAGGATTATTGTTAGGGCTGGGGCTAAAATTATGGTTATGGTTATGATACAGTTATGGTTAGGTTTCAGGTTAGCGATACAGTTAGGGCTAGGTTAGAATTAAATATATGGTTAGCTCTAGTGTTATCATTAGGGGTAGCGCTAAAGCTAGGGTTTGGCTTATTGTTAGAGTTAGGATTAGGTTTAGGCTTAGGGTAAAGGCTAGGATAAGGGGTATGGCTAGGTTTACATTAGGGCTAGGGTTAGAGTTAGGTGTAGGGGTAGGTTTAGCCTTGTGGCTAGGGTTAGGGTTTGGTCTAGGGTAATGTTTAAGGCTAGAGTTAGGGATAGGTTTAGGGTTAGGGTTAAGGTTATGTCTAGCTTTAGTGTTAGTTTTAGGGTTAGGGTTAGAATGAGGATCAGGGCTTAGGCTACTGTTAGGGTTAGACTTAGGTTTAGGGCCAGGGCTAGTAATAGGGTTAGGCTTAGGGTTAAAGTTAGAGCTACAATTAGGGTTAGAGTTAGGGCTAGCATTAGGTCTAGGTCTAGGGCTAGGCCTAGAGCTACGGTTAGGTTTCGTTTTAGGATTAGGTATAGGGTTAGTGTTAGGATTAAGGCTAGGTTTAATGCTAGGGCGTTTCAAGGTTAGAAATAGAGTTAGGATTGGGATTAGGTTTAGATTTAGGATTAGAACTAAAGCTCAGATTAAAGTTAGGGTTAGGGTTTGGAGCTGGGCTAAAGTCAGAGCTAGGGTTAGGATTAGTATTATGGTTAAGTTTAGGGTTAAATTTAGGGTTAGGGCTAAAATTATGGTTACGGTTAGGATTGTTATGGTTAGGGTTTGAGTTACCGATATAGTTAGGGCTAGATTAGAATTACCTATAAGGTTAGGGTTAGGTCTAGGGCTAGGTTTAGTATTAGCGTGAAGGTTAGGTGTAGGGCTAGGTTTATGGTTAGGGTTAGGGCTAGTGTTAGGTATAGGGCTAGGGCTAGGGGTAAAGTTAGGGTTAGGTTAGTGTTAGAATTAGGTATATGGTTAGTGATAAGGTTAGGGCTAGGATTAGGTCTAGGGTTAGAGTTGAGTTTAGGGCTAGGGTTCTGAACAAAGTTATGGTTAGGGTTTGGATTAGTTCTATGACCCGGGATAGGGTTAGGTTTACCATTAGTGTTTGATTTAGGGTTAGTTTTAGGGCAAGGCCAAGGTTACGTTTACATTTAAGACAGTGTTACATTGGGGGTTAGAGTTAGTGATGCATTTAGGGGTAGGTTATGGTTAGCGATAGGTATATGGTCAGTGTTATGTTTAGGGGTAGAACTAGAGATATGGTTAGGATTAGGACTGAGCTTAGGGTAAGGGTTAGGGTTAGGGCTAGGATAAAGGATGTGGCTATGGTTAGGTTTAGGAGTAGGTTTAGGGTCAGGGCTAGAGTTATGACTAGGGCTATGTTTAGGGTTAGGGTTAGGGCTAGGTTTAGGGCTAGGACTAGGGTTAGGGCAAGGGTTAAATTATGTTTAGTGTTAAGGTTAGGTTTAGGTTTAGGTTTAGGGTTAGGGCTAGGGTTAGGGTTTTGTTTAGAGTTTTGGTTAGGGTTAGGACTGGAATTAGGGTTAGTGGTAGAATCAGGAACAAGTCTAAGGCTACAATTAGTGCTGATGTTTGGGTTAGGGTTTGAGTTATGTCTGGGTTTTTGGTTAGGGTTAAAGTCAGGGCTAGCCTTAAGCTAGGTTTAGGTTTAAGGCTAGGATTAGGGTTAGAATTATAATTAGGTGTAGGGCTAGGTTTAGGATAGGGATAGGATAGGGGTAGGGGTAGGGGAAGGGGTAGGTTTAGAAATGTGGCTAGGGTTAGAGTTTGGTTTAGGGTTAGGGCTAGGCCTAAGTCTAGGGTTAGGGTTATGGGAAGAATTATGATTAGGTATAGGACTAGGTTTAGAGTTAGGGTTAGGGTAAGTGTCAGGGTTAGGGTTAGGGCTAGTGTTATGACTAGGGGTATTTTTTAGTATTAGGGTTACATCTAGGGTAAGGGCTAGGACTAGGGTTAGGGTGTGGGTTAAAATACTATTAGGGTTAAGGTTAGGGTTAGGGTTTGGTTTTCATTTAGAGTTATGGTTAGTGTTAGGGTTAGGGTTAGGGTTAGGCCTAGAATTAGGCTTCAGGGTATAATCAGGAATAGGTCTAAGACTAGAATTAGGGTTAGTGTAAGGGTTAGGGTTTGGGTTATGTCTGGGTCTTGGATTAGGATAAAATTAGGGCTAACCTTAGGGCTAGGCTTAGGTTTATGGCTAGGGTTAGGGTAAGAATTATAATTAGGTGTAGGGCTACGTTTAAAGTTAGGTCTCAAGGTAGGGATAGCATTAGAGATATGGCTAGTGTTATGACTAGGGCTATGGACATGTTAGGGATAGAATTAGGGGTAGGACTAGGTTTAGGGTGAAGATTATGATTAGGGTTAAAGGTTAGGTTTAGTGTTAGATTTAGGTTTAGGTTCAGGGTGAGGGCTAGAGTTAGGGTTAGGGTTAAGAATAAGGTTAATAGGGTTAGGATTATGTTTAGGATTAGAGTTAGGTCTAGGGCTAGTGTTAGGGTTAGGTTTTAGTTAGGATTAGGCATAGGGTTAGGGTTATGGATAACGTTGTTAGGGTTAGGGTTAGGGTTAGGGTTAGGGTTAGTGTTAGAATTAGGTGTGAATTTAGGGTTAGAGTTAGGGCTAGGGTTAGAGCTAAGGTTAGGGCTAGGGTTAGGGTTAGTTTAGGTCTAGGGTTAGTGTTAGGGTTAGGGGTGAGGTTAGTGTTAGTGTTAGGGTTACGTCTAGGATTGAGCTATAGGTAGGGTTAGGGCTAGGATTAGATTTAGGGTTAGGGCTATGGTAATGGCTAGGGTTATGGTTAGGGCTAGGGCTAGGGTTGGTGTTTGGGTGAGGTGTGGGGTTAGGGTTAGTGTTTGGGTTAGGGTTGAGTTAAAGCCATGGCTTGGGTTAGGGCTGTGTTTAGGGCTAGAGCTAGAGCTAGATTTAGGGTTAGTGTTAGGGTTAGGTCTAGGGTTAGGTTTAGGGTTAGGCTTAGGGCTAGGGTGAAGGCTAGGGGTAGTTTTAAGCCAAGGGCTAGTGTTTTTGTTTGTGCTAGGCCTAGGGTTAAGGTTAGGATTAGTTTAGGGCTAGGGTTAGGCCTCGGCTAGGGTAAGTGTGAGGGCTAGTGCTAGGTCTATGACTATGGTTAGGGTTAGGGGTACGGCTTGGGGTAGGGTTAGTTCTAGGGCTTGGTTTGGGGTTAGGGCTAAGGCTAGAATTAGTGTTATGGGCAGACTTATGAATAGTTGTAGGACTAGGGTTAGAGTTAGGGCTAGGGTTAGTGTCAGGGTTAGGGTTAGGGCTAGTGTTACGACTAGGGTTATGTTTAGGGTTAGGATTAGGGTTAGGGCTAAAACTACGGTTATGGTAAGAGTTAAAATTATGATTAGGGTTATGGTTAGTTTTAGGATTAAGGTTAGGGTTTGCATTAGGGTTAGGGTTTCATTGAGAGTTATGGTTAGGGTTAGGGTTAGGGCTAGATTTAGGGTTATGGTTAGATTCAAGAGCAATTCTAAGGCTAGAATTAGGGTTAGTCTTAGGGTTAGGGTTCGGGTTATGTCTGGGTTTTGGGTTAGCATTAAAATTATGGCTAGGCTTAAGGCTAGGTTTAGGGTTAGGGTTAGGTCTAGGAGTAGGGTTAAGGTTAGGGTATGGCTAGTGTTACGACAAGGGCTATCTTTAGGTTTAGGGCTTGGGTTAGGATTAGGGTGAGGATTATGATCAGGGTTTAAGGTTAGGTTTAGTGTTAGATGTAAGGTTAGGTTTGGGGTGAGGCCTGGGTTAGGGTTAGGTTTAGAGCTAGAATAGGGTATTGGTTAGTGTTAGTTTTAGGTCTAGGGTTGAGGTTAGGGGTAGTGTTAGGGCTGAGGTTATTGTCAGGGTTAAGAATAAGGTTAGTAGTATGGTTAGGTTTATGATTAGGGTTAGGGTTAGAGTTAGGGCTAGGGCTAGTTCTAGGGTTAGGTTTTTGTTTAGGGTTAGGTGTCTAGGGTTAGCGTTAGGTATAGGGTTAGGGTTAGAGTTAGAATTAGGTCTAGGGCTGGGGCCAGAGCTATGGTTAGGCTTAGTGTTAGGATTGGGTATAGGGTTTTTGTTAGGTTTACAGCTAGGGTTAAGGTCTAGGCTGGGGTTAATTTTAGAATTGAGGTTAAGTTTGAGGTTAGGTTTAGGATTAGGATTAGTGTTAGCATTAGGGCTGAATTTAGGGTTAGGGTCAGGGCTAGGATTATTGTTAGGTTTTGTACTAAATATAGAGCCAGGGTTGGCTTAGCTTTAGTATTAGGTCTAGGGTTAAGGTTAGTGTTATTGGTGAGGTTAGTGTTAGTTTTAGTGTTTTGGCTATAATAGGGCTAGGGCTAGGATTAGGGCTAAGATTAGAATTAGGGTTAGGGCTATGTTAAGGGATAGGGTCAGGTTTAGGTTTAGGTCTAGGGTTATGGGTAGGGCTAGGGCTAGGGTTGGTGTTAGGGTGAGGTGTAGGGTTAGGTGTAGAGTTAGGGTTAGGGTAGAGTTAAAGCTATTTCTAGAGTTAGGGCTAGGATTAGGGCTATAGCTAGAGCTAGGATTAGGGTTAGTGTTACAATTACATCTAGGGTTGGGTTTTGGTTTATGTTTAGACTTAGGGCTAGGGTTAATGCTAGGGGTAGTTTTAAGACTAGGGATAGGTTTAGGGTTAGGGTTCGGGTTACGGCTAGCATTAGGTCTAGAGCTAGGACTAGATCTAGAGCTAGGGTTAGGTTTAGTTCTAGGATTAGGTATAGGGTTAGTGTTAGGGTTAGGGTTAGGTTTAGGGCTAGGTTAAGGGGTATGCCTAGGTTTAGGTTAGGGCTAGGTTTAGGGTTAGGGTGAGGTGTAGGGCTTGTTCTAGCATTTTTTCTAGGGTTTGGCCTAGGTTTAGGGTTATATCTAGGGCTAAGTCTAGAGTTAATGTTATGGGTAGAATTATGATTAGGTGTAGGACTAGGGTTAGTGTTAGGTTCAGGGTTAGGGTTAGGTCTACTGTTACAACTAGGGTTATGCTTAGGGTTAGGGTTGGGGCTAGTGTTAGGACTAGGACTGTTGTTAGGGTATGGGTGAAAATTATGATTAGGGTTAACGTTAAGTTTAGGAATAGGGTTAGGGCTAGGGTAGGGTAGAGTTAGGGTTTCGTTTAGAGTTGTGGTTAAGGTTAGGGTTAGGGCTAGAATTAGGGTTAGGGGCGGATCAGGAACAGGTCTAAGGCTAGAATTAGGCTTTGTGTTGGGGTTAGGGTTTGGGTTATGTCTGAGTTTTAGGTTAAGGTTAAAATTAGCGCTAGCCTTAAGGCTAGGTTTAGGTTTAGGGCTAGGGTTAGTGTTAGGGTTAGAATTATAATTAGATGTAGGGCTTGATTTAGGGTTAGGTCACAGTGTAGGGTTAGGGTTAGGGTTATGACTCAGACTAAATTTATGGTCAGAATTATGATTTGGGTTTAAGATTAGATTTAGTGTTAGATTTAGGGTTAGGTTTAGGGGTAGGGGTAGAGATAGAGCAAGAGCAGGGTTCGGGTTAGTGTTAGTTTTAGGTCTAGGTTTGAGGTTAAAATTAGGGTTAGTGTTAGGGCTAAGGTTTTTGTCAGGGTTAAGAATAAGGATAGTAGTAGGGTTAGGATTATGAGTAGGGTAAGGGTTAGAGTCAAGGCTAGGGTTAGTGTTAGGGTTAGGTTTTCATTTAGGTTTAGGTGTAGGGTTAGGGCTAGGGTTAGCATTAGGGTTAGGGTTAGGTCTAGGGCTTGGGCCTGAGCTATGGCTATGATCAGGTTAGGAATAGGTATAGGGTTTGTTTTAGGGTTACACTCTGGGCTAAGTTTAAGGCCTGGGTTAAGTTTAGGATTAGGGTTTGGGCTAGGGTTAGTGTTAAGGTTAGGGCTGAATTTAGGGTTAGTCTTAGGGTTAGGGCTAGTGTTAGTGTTAGGGTTTAGATGAAAGCTAGAGCTAGGGTTAAGATTAGGGCTAGAATTAGGGTTAGGGCTAGGGTTAAGATTATGATTAAGGTAAGGGTTAGGATTGGGGTTAGGTCTAAGGCTAGGGATAGGGTTAAATTAAGTGTTCGGGTTTGGGTTAGAATTAGGTTTATGTTTAGAAATAGTGTTAGGGCTGGTGTTATGGTTAAGGTTAGAATAGGTTCATTTCTAAGGTTAGGGTTTTGGTTAGAGTTAGGGTAAGGGTTAGGGCCAGAGATTGTGTTAGGGTTGGGGCTAGAGTTAGAGCTAGGGTTGAGGCTAGTTCTAGGGTTAGGGTTAGTGTTCGAAATAGGGTTAGGGTTAGGGTTAGGGCTACCAATAGGGTTAGGTTAGGGTTTCATTTAGAGCTAGGACTAGGGTTAGGTTCAGGATACCGTTAGTTTTAGAGTTAGGCTCAGTGTTAGGGCTATGGCTAGGGTTAGCTTTAGTATTAGACTTAGAAGTAGGGTTAGGGCTAGGGCTATATTTAGTCTAGGGCTAGGACTAGGTTTAGGGTTAGGAGTTAAGATTAGGGTTAACATTAGGGTTAGGGTAAGGGCTAGGGCTAGTGTTAGAGTTAGGGTTAGGGCTAGGGCTAGGATGTGGACTAGGATTAGGGTTAGAGTTAAGGTTACATTTAGGAATAGGGCAAGGGTTAAGTTTAGGGTTAGGATTAGGGTTATGTTTAGTTTTAGAGTTAGGGCTAGGGTTAGTGTTGAGTTTAGGAATAGCGGAGAGCTAGGTTTAGGATTTGTAACTCTAGGTTACTAATCTAGTTACTAATCTAGTAACTAATTAGTTACTCTAGGTTACATAACTCTAGGTTTTGGGTTAGGTCTAGGATTAGTGTTATGGTTAGGGCTAGAGTATGGGTTAGGATTAGGGTAGGGTGCAGTATAGAACTAGAGTGAGGGTTAGAGTTATGGTTAGGGCTAGGGCTAGTGTTAGGTTTAGGTTTTCATTTAGGGTTAGGTGTAGGGTTAGGGTTAGGGTTAGGGTTAGGGTTAGGGTTAGGTCTAGGTCTAGGTCTAGGGCCCAAGCTATGGTTAGGGTTAGTGTTAGGATTAGGTATAGAGTTTGTGTTAGGGGTAGGGCGAGGGTTGAGGTTTAGTCCAGGTTTAAGTTTAGGATTAGAATTAGGTTTAAGCTTAGGGTTAGGTTTAGGGTTAGGGTTATTGTTAGGGTTAGGGCTAATTTAGGGTTAGGTCCTTAGGGTTAGGGGTAGAGCTGGGATTAGACTTCAGGGTACAGTTAAAGTCAGGGGTAGAGCCAAGGGTTAAGGGTAGGGTTTGGGTTAGTGCTTTGGCTATGGTTAGGTTCAGGTTTTTATTTAGGGTTATTGCTAGAGTTATGTTATGGTTAGGGTTAGTTTTAGTGTTAGGATTAGGGCTAGGACTAGCATTCGGGGTAGGGATGAGGCTAGATCTAGTTTTCAGGTTAGGGCTAGGAGTGGGACTACTTTTGGGATTAGGTTTAGGATTAGGGTTACAATTAGGTCTACGATTAGGGTAGGTTTTGAGATAGGGTTAGGGCTAGCGTTAGGGCTAGGGCTTGGGTTAGTGTTAGGGCCAGAGCTAGGTTGAGGGTTATTTTTAGGTTTAGGTCTAGGATTATGGTTAGGGTTAGTTTTAGGACTAGGATTAAGGCTAGGGATAGGTTTAGGACTAGCGCTAGGATTAGGTCTAAGGTTATGATTAGGTTTAGAGATAGGGTTAGGTCTAGGGCTAGGGCTAGGGCTGGAGCTAGGGTTAGGGATAGTGTTAGGATTAGGTATAGGGTTAGTGTTAGGGTTAGGATTAGGATTAGGGTTAGGGCTAGGGTTAACATTAGTGCTAATGTTAGGATTAGGTTTAAGGTTAGGGTTATGTCTAGGGCTAGGGTTAGAGTTAGAATAGGGTTTGGATTAGGGCTAGGGCCAGGGCTGGGTTTCAGGGTAGGGTTAGAATTAGGGTTAGGTTTAGGGTTAGGTTTACGGCTACTGCTCAGTTTATGGGCTCAATAACACTTAGAATACTGTTAGGGTTAGGGTTAGAGTTAGCGATAGAGTTAGGGCTAGGTTAGCATTAGCAATAGGGTTAGGGTTATTGTTAGGGTTAGGGGTATGGCTGGCACTAGTGTTCAGGTTAGTGTTAGGGTTAGAACTAAGGTTAGAGTTAGCATTAGGTTTAGGGCTAGTATAAGGTGTATGGCTAGGATTAGAATTAAATGTAATGTTAAGGTTAGGGCTAGGAGTAGGGGTATCGATATGGTTAGAGTTAGGGCTAGGTTTGGCATTGGGGCTAGGGCTAGGGTTAGGGCTGGGGATACAGCTATGGCTAGGGTTAGAGGTAGGGTTAGGGCTAGATCTAGGGACAGGGTTAGTTTTAGTTTTTGGTCAGGGTTAGGGTTATGTCTCAGGCTTGGGCTAGGGCTAGGTTTGCTGTAAGTTTTAAGTTTAGGGATAGGGTTAGGGTTAGAATTAGGGTTAGGGCAAGGGGTAGGTCTAGGGCTAGGGTTATGTTTAGGGTTAGTGTTGGCGTTGGCTCTGTATTTAAGGTTAGGGTTGGGGTTAGGGTAGGTCTAGGTCTAGGGCTCGAGCTATGGTTAGGGTTAGTGTTAGGATTAGGTATAGGGTTTGTGTTAGGGTTACTGCTATGTTTAAGGTTAAGGCCAGGGTTAAGTTTAGGATCACTGTTAGGTTTAGTGTTAGGGTTAGGTTTAGGGTTAATGTTAGGCTTAGGTTTGAATTTCAGGTTAGGGTTAGTGTTAGGGCTAGGGTCAGGGTTAGGTTTAGGGCTAGGGTTAGTGTTACAGTTTGGGCTAAAAGCAGAGCTAGGGTTTGGGTTACTGTTAGTGTTAGGTCTAGGGTTAGTGTTAAAGTTAGGGATGAGTTTAGTGTTAGTGTTAGGGTTAGGACTAGGATAAGACTAGTACTAGGGTTTTGGCTGGGATTAGGTTTGGCATTAGGGCTATGGTAAGGGCTAGGCTAGGGTTTGGGTTAGGATTAGGGTTAGGGATAGAGCTAGGGCTAAGCTTTTGGCTAGTGAAAGGGTTAGGGCTACGTTTACGTTTAGGGTTAAGGCTAGGGCTATGGTTAGGGTTAGGGCTATGGTTAGTGTTAGGGCTAGGGCTAGAGATACAGCTAGTATCCAGGTTAGTGTTAGGGTTCAGTCTAGTGCTACAGTAAGGGGTAGGTTTAGGGCTAAGCTTAGGGCTAGGGTTAGGACTAGGGTTGGGGTTATGGCTAGGGTTGGGGTAAGGGTTAGGGCTAGGGCTAAGTCTAGGATTAGTTGTAGGCTTAGTTCTAGGGTTAGGGTTTGGTTTAGGTCTAGGGCTTGGGCTACAACTAGAATACAGTGAAGTTTAAATCTAGGGTTAGGTTTTTTGTTAGGGCTAGGACTAGGGTTAGAGCTAGTGTTAGGATTATGTCTGGGCTTACGGTTAAGTTTAGGGTTATGGCTGGGGTTAGGTCTACAGCTAGAATTAGGGTTATAGCTAGGATGGGTGGTAGGGGTAAAGTCAGGGAGAGGGCTATGGCAACGTCTAAAGTTAGAGCTAGGGTTATGGTTAGGGCTAGGTCTAGGGTTATTGTTTGTGCTAAAGTTAGGGCTAGGGCTAGGGTTAGGGTTTGGGCTATGGTTATTTTTAGGGTTAGGGTTAGAGTTAGGGATAGGGCTAGTTCTAGGGTAAGGTTTAGTTTTAGGGTTAGAAATAAGGCTATGGTTAGAGGTTAGGGCTATGGTTATGGTAAGGGTTAAAATCAGGGTAAGGTCTAAGGTTAGGATTAGGATGAGGGCTAGGAATAGAGTGATTGATAGGGTAAGTGTTAGGGTTATGTTTAGGGTTAGGGCACGAGTTAAGTTTTGTGTTAGGGCACGGGTTACATTTTAGTTAGGGTTAGGGTTTTGGTTAGGTTTCGGGTTAGGATTAGGGCTAGGGTGAGTGTTAGGGCTAGGTCTAGAGCTAGGGTGACAGTTAGTGTTAGGTTTAGGTCTGGGGTTGGGGTTAGGATTAGGGCAAGGGTTAGGGGTAAGGCTAGGTTTAGGGCTAGGGTTAGGTTTAGAACTAGAGTTACAGCTAACACCAGTGTGTTGTATAGGGTTACTGTTACAGCTAGGTTTAGGGCTAGGTCTAGGGTAAAGGGTAGGATTTTTATTAGGGTTAGGGTTAGGTCTAGGTTTTGAGTTAGGGATAGGGTTCGGCTTAAGGTTTCTTTTAAAGTAAGGGTTAAAATTAAGTTTAGGGCTGGAGTTAAAGCTAGAGCTAGGGTGAGGATTAGGGTTAGATTTAGGGATAGGGTGAGGGCTAGGGATTGAGAAAAAGTTAGGGTGAATGTTAGAGTTAGGTCTAGGTCTAGGGTTAGTTTAAGGTTAGAGTTAGGGCTAGGGATAGAGCTAGGGTTCAGGTTAGTGTTGCAGTTAGGTCTGGGATTATGGTTAAGGTTGGGGTTATGTCCAGGGTTGCATTTAATATCAGGGTCATGGCTAAGGCTAGGGTTAGGGTTAGGTTTAGAGTTCTGATTAAAGATAGGTGTAGAGTTAGTGTTAGGACTAGGTTCAGGGATTGGTTTAAGGTTAGGGTTAGGATAAGTTTTAGGATACATTTAGGGTTAGGGTTTGGGCGAGGGCTACCTTAATGTTTAGAGATAGGTTTAGGGTTGAGGCTAGGGCTAGGTCTAGGTTAAGTTTTAGAGTTAGGGTTAAAAATAAGGCTACGGTGAGGTTTAGTGCTTAGTTTAGGTTTCAGGTTAGAATTACAGTAAGGTCAAAGGCTATGCTTATGATTGGGATTAGGTCTAGGCACAGGGTTATTAATAGGGTAAGGGTTAGGGTTATGTTTTAGGTTAGGGCAGGGGTTAAGTTTAATATTAGTGTTAGGGTTAGGTTTAGGGTTTTGGTTAGGTTTTGAGTTAGGGTTATGTCTAGGGTTAGTTTAGGGTTAGGGTTAGGGCTACGGCTATGGCTACGTTTAGGTTTAGGATTAGGATTAGAATTAGAGTTAGCCTTAGTGTTACCGTTAGGGCTAGGTTTACAACTAGGGCTGGGGGTAGTGTTAGAGTTATGAATAGAGATTGGACTAAGGTTAGGGTTAGTGTTTGGTTTAGGTCTAGGTTTGGTTTAGGTCGAGGGCTAGGCTTATTGCTAGGGCTGGGTTTATTGCGAGGGTTCGGTTTAGAGTAAGGGTTAAGGCTAGGGCTAGGGCTAGAGTTTGGGTTAAGTTTTCAGATAAAATTAGTGTTCGGGTGATGATAAGAGCTAGGGTTGGGGCCAGGGTTTGGATTAGAGTAGGTCTAGAATTAGGGTTAAGGTTAGAACTAGGGTTAGGCTTTATTACTTTTAGGGTTAGGGTTAGTGCTATTGTTAGTGCTAGGTTTATGGTTAGTGCAAGATCTTTGGTTAGTGTTAGTGTTAAGGTTAGTTCTGGGGTTAGGGTTAGAGCTGGATGTAGGACTAGGGTTAGTTTTAGGGTTAGGGTTAAGGTTAGGGTTAGGCTGGGCTTAGGGCTAAGGCTAGGTCTTGGGCTAGGGCTAGAATTAGAGCTATTAGGGCTAGGGTATTTTAAGTTTAGGGTAATTGTTAGGGTTAGGGCTACAGCTATAGCTAGAGTTCCTGTTACTGTCATGGTTAGGTCTAGGTTTAAGTTTATGCTTAGGGCTAGGATTAGGGTTAGGACCAGGGTTAGGGTTAGGGTAAGGGGTAAAGTTAGGGCTAGAGTTTCAGCTAGGGTGAGGCTGAGGGTTAAGTTTAGGTCTAGGGTTAGGGCCTGGGATACGGTTAGGGTTAGAAACAGGATTAGTGATAGGGTTAAGGAAAGACTTAGGGCTAGGGTTAGGGTTATTATATCATTTAGGGTTAGGGTTAGGGTTAGGGATAGGGTTGGGAGTAGGGTTATTTCTAAGGTTAGAATTAGGACTAGGGCTAGGGTTAGAGTCAGACCTAGGAATAGCTTTAGGGTTAGGGTTATTGCTAGGGCTAGTGTTAGGGATAATTTTAGTGCTAAGGCTGGGGTTAGATTTAGGGTTAGGGTTAGGGGTAGGGCTAGAGATAGGGTTAGGGTTAGTGTTACTGTTAGGTCTAGGATTAGGGTTAGGGCTGGGATTTGAGTTAGGGCTACAGTTAGGCTTAAGGTTTCATTCACAGTAAGAGCTAGGGTTAAACTGTGGGCTAGAGTTAAAGCTTGGGCTAGGGTCAGGGTTAGGGTTAGCATTAGGGCTAGGGTGAGGGCTAGGGCTAGAGCAAGAGTTAGGGTTAGTGTTAGGGTTAGGTCTAGGGTTAGGTTAAGGGCTAGGATTAGGTGTAGGGCTAGTTGTAGGATTACAGCTACGGTTAGCGTTAGTTTTATGGTTAGAATTAGGTCTATGGTTAGTGTTATGTTTAGGGCTAGAGCTAGGCTTTGTGTTAGTGTTAGGGTTAGGTTCAGGGTTATGGTTTTGGTTATGGGTAGGTTTAGGTCCAGGTTTGGGTTGGAATTAGGGTCAGGGCTAAGGCTAGGTTTAGGTTTAGGTTTAGGTTCAGGGTTAGGGTTAAAGACAGGATTAGGGTTAGGGTTAGGGCTAATTTCAGGATTAGGATTTGCGTGGGGGCTAGGTTTAGGTTTAGGATTAGGGCTAGGGCCAGTGTAGGTGTTATGGTTAAGCCTAGGGTTAGGGACAGGATTAGGGCTATGGTTAGGCTAGGGTTAGTGTTAAGGTTAGGTTTAGGCTTAGACTTAGGATCAGGTATAGGGTTATTTTTAGAGTTAAGGCTAGAGCTAGAATTAGGGTTATTGTTAGGGTAGGTCTAGGATTTGGGTTAGAATTACAGCTAGGGTTAGGGCTTGGGACAGGGCTAGGGCTAGAGCTATGGTTAGGGCTATTGTTAGGTTTTGGTCTAGGGTTAGGATTAAGTTTCGGGCTAGGATTAGGGTTTTGATTAGCGTTAGTATTAGGGTTAGGACTAGGGTTAGTGTTTGCGTTAGGCTAGAGCAAAAGCTAGGGCTAGGGTTCGTGTTAAGTGTAGGTCTATGGTTAGGGGTAGGAGTAGGGTTTGGATTAGGACTGAGATTAAGGTTAGTATTTTGTCAGGGCTAAGCCTCATTTAGCGTTAGTTTTAGGGTTAGGGTTAGGGTTAAACTATGTTTAAGTTTAGGGTTTGGGTGTGGGCTAGGTTTAGGGTTAGTGTTAAATTTAGGGTTAGGGCTAGGGGCAGAACTATAGCTAGAATTAGGTTTAGGGTTAGGATTAGAGTTCTGGTTAGGGTAAAGACTAGGGCTAGTGTTAGAGTTAGGTTGTGGTTAAGGCTAAGGTTAGGGCTAGGGCTAGGGTTTCTGTTAGGGTTAGGATTAGGATTAGGGTTAGGGCTAGGGTCAGGGCTAGGATGAGGGCTAGGATTGGGGTATGGATATGGTTAGGGTCCAGGCTACGATTAGGGTCAGGGCTAGGGTTAGGGATAGGGCTAGGGTTAGGCTTAGGGCTAGGGTTACTTTTAGCGTTAGGGCTAAAGCTAGAGCTAAAGCTCGGGCTACTTTTCGGGTTAGTTTTATGGTTATGGTTAGGGTTACAGGTAAGTTTAGGACTAGAGCCAAGGTTATGGCTAGGTTTAGGTCTAGAATTAGGATTAGGGCAAGGGCTAGGTTTAGCGTTAAAACTAGGGTTATGGCTAGGGTTAGGGCTGGGGCTAGGGCTAGGGTTAATTTTAGGCTAAATTCTAGGGTTGGGGTTAGGGTTAGGTCTATGACTTGGGCTAGGGTATGGTTGTGTAAGGTTTAAGTCTATGGTTAGTGTAAGGGTTATGGCTAGGGCTAGGGCTAGGGTTAGGGTTAGAGTTAGTGTTAGGGTTAGTCTAGGGTTAGGATTAAGGTTAGTGTCAGGGCTAGGCCTAGAGTTACTGTGAAGATTTCATTAATGTTAGCCTTAGGGTTAGGGTTAGGTGTAGGGTTAGTGTTACAGTTAATGGTAAGATTAGGACTAGGGCTAGGGTGAGGGTTAGGTCTAGAATTAGCTTTAGCTTTAGGGTTATGGCTAGAGCCAGGTTTAGGGATAAGTTGAGCATTAGGGCTAGGGCTAGGGCTAGATTTTGTGTTATGGTTAGAGTTACAACTAGAGCTAGAGTTAGGGTTAGGGTTAGGGTTTTGGTTAAGGTTAGGGGTACAGTTGGGGTTAGAGCTAGGGTTAGAGCTAGGGTTAGGAATATGGCTAGATGAAGGGTTAGGATTAGGGTTAGGCTAGTGTTAGGTCTAGATTTAGGATTAGGTTTAGGGCTAGAGCAAGGGTTAGGAGTAGAATTAGCATTAAGGTTAGGGTTAGGGGTAGGTTCAGGATTAGGTTTAAGTTTAGGTTTAGGGTAAAAGTTAGGATACTTTTAGGGTTAGGGTTAGAATGAGTACTAGGGTATGGGTTACAGTTAACCTTAGGGTTACAACCAGGCTAAGAACTAGGGCTAGAATTAGATTTAAGGTTAAAGTTAGTTTAAGAGTTAGGGTTAGTTTTAAGGTTATGGTTAGGGCTATGGTTAACATTAGGGTTTGGGCTAGAGCTAGAGCTAGGGTTCGCGATAGTGTTAGGGGTAGGTCTAGGGTATGGTTATGGTTAGGGTTAGGTCCAGGGTTGGGTTTAGAATCAGGGTCAGGGCTAAGGCTACAGTTAGGTTTAGGTTTAGGGTTAAAGCCAGGGTGAGGTTTAGGTTTAGTGCTAGGTTCAGGGTTAGGTTAAAGTTAGGGTTAGAATAAGGTTTAGGATATGTTTTGGGTTAGGGTTTGGGTGAGGGCTAGGTTTAGGATTAGTGTTAGGTTTAGGTCTAGTGTTAGAGTTAGGTCTAATTTTAGGGTTAGTATAAGATTTAGGGCTAGGGTTAGTGTTAGAGTTATGAATAGAGCTTGAGCTAGGGGTAGGATTGGTGTTTGGTTTAGGTCTAGGGATAGGTTTAGGGCTAGGGCTAGGGTTAGGTCCAGGGAGAGGGCCAGGAATAGGGCGAGGGTTAGCCTTAACCCTTACAGTAAGGGTTAAGGCTAGGGCTAGGGCTAGAACTTGGGTTAAGTTTTCAGTTAAAATTAGGTTTAGGCAAGTGTTCGAGCTAAAGTTAGGGCCAGGAATTGGGTTAGGGTAGAAATAGGGTTAGCTTTAGGGTTAGGCCTAGATCTAGAACTAGGGTAACAGTTAGTGTTAGGGATAGGTCTAGGGTTAGGGTTAAGGTTAGAACTAGGGTAAGGCTTTATTAGTTTTAGGGTTAGGGTTAGGACCATTGTTAGTGCTAGGGTTACAGTTAGTGTGAGAGCTAAGGCTAGGGTTAGTGTTAGGATTAGTTCTAGAGTTAGGGTTAGGTTTAGAGATTGGGCTAGAGTTAGTTTTAGTGCTTCATTTAGGGTTAAAGTTAGAATCAGGTTAAGGTCTAAGGCTATGGTTATGGTTGGGATTCAGGCTAGGGATAGGGTTTAATAGGATAATGGTTAGGGTATGTTCAAGGTTAGGGAAAGGGTGAAGTTTAGTGTTAACGTTAGGGTTAGGTTTAGTGTTTTGTTTTGGTTTAGGGTTAGGGTTGGGTGTAGGGTTAGTGTTAGGTTTAGGGCTATGGCTATAGGTAGGATTAGGGTTAGTGTGTAGGTTAGGTCTAGGGTTAGGGTTAGGAAAAGGCTTAGGGCTTTGGCTAGGTTTAGGTTTAGAATTAGGATTAGAATTAGAGTTAACCTATTTTTAGAGTTAGGGAAAGGGTTACGACTAGGGCTAGGGTTAGTGTTAGGGTTAGGTGTAATGTTAGGGTTAGGTCTAATTTTAGGGTTAGTGTTTGGTTTAGGTTTAGGATTAGGTTTAAGGCTAAAGCTAGGGTTAGGGCCAGGGAGTTGGCCAGGGATAGGGCGAGGGTTAGGGTTAGGATTAGGGTTAAGGCTAGGGCTAGGGCTAAAATTTGGGTTAAGTTTTCAGTTAAAATTAGGTTTAGGGAAGGGTTCGACCTAAAGTTAGGGCCAGCGCCAGGGTTAGGGTAGAAATAGGGTTACCTTTAGGGTTAGGGCTAGATCTAGGACTAGGGTTACGGTTAGTGTTAGGGTTAGGTCTACGGTTAAGGTTAAGGGTAGAACTAGGATAGGGCTTTATTAGTTTTAGGGTTAGGGTTAGGACCCTTGTTAGTTCTAGGGTTACAGTTAGTGCAAGAGCTAGGGTTAGGGTTAGGGTTAGGTTTAGTGTTAGGTTAGGGATAGAATTAGGATGAAGTTTAGGGCTAGGATTAGACCTAGGGTTAGGGTTAAGGCTAGGGGTAGAGTTGGGCCAAGGGCTAGGGTTATGGCTAGGGTAAGGGTGAGGTTTAGGGGTAGAGAAATGCTAGGGTTAGGGTTAGTTTTAGTCTTAGATTAGGGTTAGGTTTAGTGTTAGTTCTAGGGCTTGGTTTATGGCTAGAGTAGTTCAAGATTTAAGTTTAGGGATAGAGTGCCCATTTGGTTTAGGACTAGGGCTAGGGCTAGGGCTAGTGTTAGGGTTAAGTCTAGGGTTAAGGCTAGGTTTATGGCTGGGGTTAGGGCTACAGATAGGATTAGGGTTAGAGCTAGGATAAGTGGTAGGTATAGAGTTAGGGTGAGGGCTGGGGCAAGATGTAAAGTTAGGGTTAGGGTTAGAGTTAGGGCTAGGTCTGGGGTTATTGATTGTGCGAACGTTTGGTCTAGGATTCGGGTTAGGGCTTCGGCTATGGTCATTGCTTGGGTTAGGGTTAGGTTTAAAGTTAAGACTAGGGCAAGCGTCAGGTTAAGATTTAGGTTTAGGGTTTGAAATAAGGCTATGGTTAGGGGTTAGGCCTAGGGTTATTGTTAGGGTTGGAATCAGGGTAAGGTCTAAGGTTATGGTTAGAATTAGGGTTAGGAAGAGAGTTATTGATAAAGTAAGTGTTAGAGTTATGTTTAGGGCTAGGGCACGGTTTAAGCTTAGTGTAAGCAATAGGGTTAACATTTTGGTTGGGTTTAGGGTTAGGGCCAGAGTTAGTATTAGGGCTAGGGCTATGGCTAGAGCTAGGGTGAGGGTTAGTGTTAGGTTTCGGTCTAGGGTTGGTCTTAGGGTTATGGCTAGGGTTAGAGCTAGGGTTTGGTTTAGACCTAGAGTTATAGCCAATGCTAGGGTGAGGGTAGAAGTTATGGTTTGGTTTAGGGCTAGGCCTAGGATAAAGGCTAGGATTATGATTAGGGTCTGGGTTAGTGTTAGAGTTAGGGCTAGGGTTAGGCTTAAGGTTTCATTTAGGGTTAGCATTAGGGTTAAGTTTAGGGCTAGAGTTAAATCTGGGGCTAAGGTGAGGGTTAGGTTTAGGGCTAGGATTATGGCCAGGGCTAGGGCCAGGGACACAGCGAGGGTTATGGTTAGGGTAATGGTTAAGGGTAGGTCTACGGCTAGAACTTGGGTTAAGTTTTCAGTTAAAATTAGGGTTAGGGAAGTGTTTGAGCTGGAGTTAGGGCCAGGGATAGGGTTAGGGTAGAAATAGGGTTAGCTTCCGGGTAAGGGCTAGATCTAGAGCTTGGGTTATGGTTAGTGTTAGGTTTAGGTCTATGGTTATGGTTAAGGTTGGAACTAATATAAGGCTATATTAGTTTTTGGATTAGGGTTAGGGTTAGGACCAGTGTTATTGCTAGGGTTACGGTTAGTGCAAGTGCTAGGGTTTGGGTTAGGTTTAGGGGTAGTTTTCAGTTTAGGGTTAGGTCCAGGTTTGGAGTTATTATCAAGGTTAGGGCAAAGGCTAGGGTTAGGTTTAGGTTTTGTGTTAAAGACAGGGTTAGTGTTAGGGTTAGGTCTAGGTTTAGCGTTGGGGTTAGGATTAGAGCTAGGGTTAGGGCTTGGGCTAGGTTAGGTCTAGAGGAAGAATTAGGGTACTGTTAGGGTTAGGTCTAGCATTATCATTAAGGTTCGAACTTGTGTTGGGCTTATCATTAGGTTTAGGGTTATGGTTATGGTTATGGTTATGGTTAGTGTTAGGGTCAGGGTTAGGGCTAGGGTTATTTTTAGGGTTTGGGTAGGACTAGAGCTAGGTTTCAGGGTATTGTTAGGGTTAGGGCTAATGTTATGATTAGGGTTAGAATTAGGGCTAAGCTCAGGGCTAGGGTTAGGGCTAGGGTTAGGGTTAAAGCTTTTTGTAGGGTTAAGGCATGGGCTAGGGTTATGGCTTGAGTTGGGGTAAGATTTAGGGGTAGGGCTAGGGCTAGGGTTATTTTTAGGCTTGGGTTAGGTGTAGGTCTAGGGTAGTTCTAGGGCTTGGGCTAAAGTAAGGTAGTGTAATGTTTAAGTCTCATGTTAAGTTGTCAGTTAGGGGTAGGAATATGGCTAGGGATAGTGTTAGGGTTAGGTCTTGGTTTAAGATTAGGTTTATGGCTGGTGTTAGGGCTACAGATAGAATTTGGGCTAGAGCTAGGATAAATGGTAGGTGTAGAGTTGTGGTGAAACCTAGGGCAAGGTGTGAAGTTAGGGTTAGGGTTATGGTTAGGGCTAGGTTGGGGTTATCGTTTTTGCTAAAGTTTGGTCTAGGGTTAGGGTTATAGCTTGGGCTATGGTTATTGTTTGGGTTAGGGTTAAGTTTAGAGCTAAAGCTAGGGCTAATTCCAGGGTAATGTTTAGGTTTAGGGTTAGAAACTAGGCTATGATTAAGGGTTAGGGCCTAGGTTATGGTGGCATTCGAATCAGGGTAAGGTCTAAGATTATGGTTGGGATTGGGATTAGGATTAGGGCTATGAATAGGGTTATTGATAGTGTGAGTGTTAGGGTTATGTTTATGATTATGGCACGGTTTAAGTTTTGTGTTAGGGATAGGGTTAGGATTTTGGTAAGGTTTAGGATTAGGGTTAAGGCCACAGTTATTGTTAGGCTTAGGGCTAGGGTTGGGGTTAGTGTTACAGCTAGGGTTAGGGATAAGGATAGGGGTAGGGCTAGTGTTAGGTTTAGAACTAGAGTTACAGGTGGCACTAGGATGAGGCTTAGGGATAGCACTAGGGTTATGGCTAGGCCTAGGGTAAGGGCTAAGATTATTATTAGGGTTAGGTTTAGTGTTAGAGCCAAGTTTAGGGTTAGGGTTAGTTTTAGAGTTAGGGCTAGGGTTAGGCTTAAGGTTTCGTTTAGGGTTAGGGTTAGGGTTAAGTTTAGGACTCAAGTCAAAGCTAGGGCTACGGTGAGGGTTAGGGTTAGCGTTCTTGCTAGAGTTGGGGCTAGGGCTAGAGCAGGATTCCGGTTTGTGTCAGGGTTTGGTCTAGAATTAGAGTAAGGGCTAGAATTTGCTGTATGTCTAGGATTATGTTTAGGGTTAGGGTTAAGGTTAGGTTTATGGTTACGGGTATGGTTAGTGTTAGGTTTAAGGCTAGATCTAGAGCTAGGGCTCATGTTAGTGCTAGGGTTAGATCTAGGGTTATGGTTATGGTTAGGATTAGGTCCAGGATTTGGGTTAGTATCAGATTCAGGGCTAAGGCTATGGTTAGGTTTAGGTTTAGGGTTAGCGTTAGGTTTTCTGCTAGGTTCAAGGTTAGGTTTAACATTAGGATTAGGATAAAATTTAGGATATGTATAGGATTAGGGTTTGGGTAAGGGCTAGGTTAGTGGTTAGTTTTAGGGTTAGGGTTAGGGTTGGGGCTGGGGCTAGGTCTAGGGTATTTTTTAGAGTTAGGTTTAGAGATAAAGCTACGGTTATCCTTAATGCTTGGTTTAGGGTTAAGGTTAGAATCAGGTTAAGGTCTAAGGCTATGGTTATGGTTGGGATTAGGGCTAGGGATAGGGTTATTAATAGAGTAATGTTCAGGGTTACTTTCAGGGTTAGGACAAGGTTGCAGTTTAGTATTAGTGTTAGGGTTAGGGTTAGGTTTAGTGTTTTGGTTAGGTTTAAGGTTAGGATTAGAATTACAGTTAGTCTTAGTGTTAGGGTTAGGGATAGGGTTACAACTAGGGCTAGTGTTGGTGTTAGGGTTAGGTCTAATTTAAGTGTTAGTGTAAGGTTAGGGGCTAGGGTTAGTGTTAGAAGTATGAATAGAGCTTGAGCTAGGGTTAGGGTTAGTGTTTGATTTAGGTCTAGGGTTAGGTTTATGGCTAGGGTTAGGGTTAGTTTAAGCATTAGGGTTAGGGCTATGGTTAATGTTAGGTTTTGGGATAGAGCCCCTTGCTAGGGTTTGCATTAATGTTAGGGTTAGGTCTAGGGTTATGGATAGGGTTGGGGTTAGGGTTTGGGTTAGGTCCAGGGTTGGGGTTAGTATCAGAGTCAGGGCTATGGTTAGGTTTAGGATTAGGGTTAGGGTTAAAGGAAGGGTTAGGGTTAGGTTTAGTGCTAGGTTCAAAATTAGGTTTAAGGTTAGGGTCAGGATAAGGTTTAGGACATGTTTAAGGTTAGGGTTTGGGTAAGGGCTAGGTTTGGGGTTAGTGTTAGGGTTAGGGTTAGGGTTTGGCTGGGGCTAGGTCTAGGGTAAGTTTTAGGGTTAGGGTTAGGGTAAGGCTATGCTTAGCTTTAGTGTTTGGTTTAGGGTTAAGATTAGAATCAGGGTAAGGTCTAAGGCTATGGTTATGATTGGGATTAGGGCTAGGGATAGGGTTATTAATAGGTTAATGATTAGGGTTCCGTTCAGGGTTAGGGGAAGGGTGAAGTTTAGTGTTAGTGTTAGTGTTAGTGTTAGGGTTAGGGTTAGGGTTAGGGTTAGGGTTAGGTTTAGTGTTTTGGTTAGGTTTAGGATTAGGTGTAGGGTTAGTGCTAGGGTTAGGGTACGGCTATAGGTAGGATTAGGGTTAGTGTTAAGGGTAGGTCTAGGGTTAGGATTAGGGCTAGGGCTAGGGTTAGGGCCAGGGAGAGGGTCAGGGATAGGGCGAGGGTTAGAGTTAGGATAAGGTTTAAGGCTAGGGCTACAGCTAGAACTTGGGTTACGTTTTCAGGTAAAATTAAGTTTAGGGAAATGTTCGAGCTAAAGTGAGGGCCAGGGATAGGGTTGGGATAGTTATAGGGTTAACTTTAGGGTTAGGGCTAGATCTAGAGCTAGGGTTACGGCTAGTGTTAGGGTTAGGTGTAGGGTTAGGGTTAAGGTCAGAACAGGGTAAGGCTTTATTAGTTTTAAGGTTAGGGTTAGGACAGTTGTTAGTGCTGGATTTACAGTTAGTGCAAGAGCTAGGGCTAGGATTAGTGTTAGGGTTAGTTCTAATGTTAGGGTTAGAGTTAGGGTTAGGTTTAGGGTTTGGTTCAGAGTTGGAATTACTATCAAGTTTAGGGCTATGGCTAGGGTTAGGTTTAGGTTTGGGTTTTGGGTTAAAGACAGGGTTAGTGAAAGGGTTACGTCTAGGGTTAGGGTTAGGGTTAGAATTAGAGGTAGGGTTAGGGCTTGGGCTAGGGCTAGGGCTAGAGCTAGGGTTAGGATTAGCGTTAGGGTTAGGTCTAGCGTTAGGTTTAAGGTTAGAACTAGTACTTGGCTTGTCATTAGTTTTATGGTTAGGGTTAGGCTTAGGGTCAGGATTAGGGCTAGGGCTAGGGTTTGGGTAGAGCTGGAGCTAGGTTTCAGTATAGTGTTAGTATTAGGTCTAACGTTATGGTTATAGTTAGAAATAGAGCTAAGTTTAGGGCTAAGGTTATGTCTAGGGTTAGGGTTAAGCCTAGTAGTAGGGTTAGGGCAAGGGCTAGGGTTATGGCTATGGTTAGGGTAAGTTTTAGGGGTAGGGCTAGGGCTAGGGCTAGGGTTAGTTTTAGGCTTAGGTTAGGACTAGGTTAGGGTTATTTCCTAGTCTTGGGCTAAGGCTTGGGTAGTGTAAGGTTCAAGTGTAGGGTTATTGTGTTGGTTAGGGATAGGACTAGGCCTAGGGCTAGTGTTAGGTTAAATCTAGGTTTAAGGTTATGTTTATGGCTGGGGTTGGGGCTATAGATAGAATTATGGTTAGAGCAAGGATAAGTGGTAGATGTAGAGTTAGGGTGAGGGTTAGGGCAAGGTGTAAATTTAGGGTTAGGGTTATCATTAGGGCTAGGTTTTGGATTATCGTTTGTCATAATGTTTGGTCTAGGGTTAGGGTTAGGGCTTGGGGTGTGGTTATTTTTTGGGTTAAGTTTAGGTTTAGAGTTAAGGCTAGGGCTAGTTCCCAGGTAAGGTTTAGGTTTAGGGTTAGAAATAAAGCTATGGTTAGGTGGTGGGCCTAGGGTTATGGTTAGGGTTAGAATCAGGGTAAGGTCTAAAGTTATGGTTATTATTAGGGTTAGTGCTAGGAATAGGGTTATTGATAGGGTAAGTGTTAATGTTATGTTTAGGGTTAGGGCATGGTTTAAGTTTAGTTTAATGGATAGGGTTTGGATTTTGGTTAGCTTTAAGGTTCGGATTAGGGCCAGGTTGAATATTAGTGCTAGGGCTAGGGCTATAGCTAGGGCAATGGTTAGTGTTCAGTATAGGTCTAGGTTTAGGGTTAGGGTTACCACTAGGGTTAGGGGTAAAGCTAGGGTTAGGGCTAGAGTTAGATTTAGGACTAAAGTAATAGCTCACGCTAGGGTGAGGGTTAGGGTTAGGACTAGGATTAGGGGTAGGCCCAGGGTAAGGGCTAAGATTATCATTAGGGTTAGGGTTAGTGTTAGGGCAAGGTTTAGGGTTAGAATTATTGTTAGGGTTAGGTCTAGCATTACGGTGAATGTTAGATCTAGTGTTAGGCTTTTCGTTAGGTTTAGGCTTACTGTTATGTTTAAGGTTATGGTTGTTTAGGATTAGGGCTAGGGCTAGGGTTACTGTTAGGGTTTGGGTAGAGCTAGAGCTAGGTTTCAGGGTAGTGTTAGTGTCAGGTCTATTGTTATGGTCAAGGTTAGGACTAGGGTTATGTTTAGGGCTAGGATTAGGTCTAGGTTTAGGGCTAGGGTTAGGGTTGAGGCTAGGGTAGGGTTAGGGCAATGGTAGGATTATGGCTAAGGTCAGGGTAAGGTTTGGAGATAGGGTTATGGATTGGGTTAATTTTAGGCTTAGGTTGGGTTAGGTTTATGGTTAGTTCTACGGCTTGGGCTAAGTCTAGGGTAGTGTAAGGTTTAAGTCTATGGTTAGGGTGTCAGTTAGGGCTAAGACTAGGAGTAGGGCTAGTGTTATGGTTAGGTCTGTGGTTAAGGTTAGGTTTAGGGTTGGGGTTTGGGCTACAGATAGGATTAGGGTTAGAGCTAGGATAAGAGGTAGCTGTAGAGTTAGAGTGAGGGCTATGGCAAGGTGTAAAGTTAGGGTTAGTGTTATGGTTGGGGGCTAGGTCTGAGGTTAACTTTTTTGCTAATGTTTGATCTAGTGTTAGTCTTAGGCCTTGGGCTATGGTTATCATTTGGGTTTGGGTGAGGTTTAAAGTTAAGGCTAGGGCTAGTGCCAGGGTAAGTTCTAGTTTTAGGGTTAGAAATAAGGCTATGGTTAGGTATTGGGGCTAAGGTTAGGGTTAGGGTTAGGATCAGGGTAAGGTCTAAGGTTATGGTTAGGATTAGGATTAGGGCTAGGAATAGGGCTATTGATAGGGTCAGTGTTAGAGTTAAGTTTAGGGTTATGGTACGGTTTAAGTTTAGTGTTAAAGATAAGGTTAGGATTTTGGTTAGGTTTAGGGTTAGGGATAGGGCCAGGGTTATTGTTAGGGTTATGGCTAGGGTTGGGTTAGGGTTATGGCTATGGTTTGGGGTAAGGATAGGGTTAGTGTTAGAGTTAGGTTTAGAAATAGAGTTACAGCTACAGCTAGGGTGAGGGTTAGGGTTAGGGTTAGGGTTAAGTTTAGGGCTAGAGTTAATGTAGGAGTAGAGTGAGGGTTAGGGTTAGGGCTATGGCTAAAGAAAGAATTCGGGTTTGTGTCAGGGTTAGGTATGGAGTTAGGGTAAGGGGTAGGATTAGGTGTAGGTCTAGGGTTAGGTTTGTGGCTAGGATGAGGGTTAGTTTTAGGGTTAGGGTTAGGGGTATGGTTAGTGTTAGGGTTAGGGGTAGAGCTAGGGTTCACATTAATTTTATGGTTAGGTCTCGAGTTAGGGTTAGGGTTAAGGCTAGGTACAGGTTTTGGGTTAGTATCAGGGTCAGGGCTAATGGTACGGTTAGGTATAGGTTTAGGTTTAGGTTTAAAGACACTGTTAGTGTTAGGTTTAGTGCAAGGTTCAGGGTTAGGTTTAAAGTTAGGGTTAGGATAAGGTTTAGGATGTTTATCGTTAGGGTTTCAATCAGGGTTAGATTTGGTGGTAGTGTTACGGTTAGGGTTGGGGCTGGGTCTAGGTCTAGGGTAAGTTTTTGGTTTAGGTTTAGGGATAAGGCTACAGTAAGCTTTAGTGCTTGGATTAAGGTTAAGGTTAGAATCAGGGTAAGTTTTAAGGCTATCATTGTGGTTGGGGTTAGGGCTAGGATTAGGGTTATAAACAAAGTAATGGTTAGGGTTACATTCAGGGTTATGGCAAAGGTGAAGTTTAGTTTTACTGTTAGGGTTAGGGTTAGGCTTAGTGTTTTGTTTAGATTAGGTTTAAAGTTAGGTGTAGGGTTAGTTTTAGGGTTAGGGCTACAGCTATAGGTGGGGTTAAGTTTAGTGTTATGGTTGGGTCTAGAATAAGAGTTAGCTTTAGGGTTAGGCTTAGAGGTAGGGTTAATGCTAGGAGTAGTTTTAGGGCTAGAGCTAGTTTAGGATTAGGATTAGAGCTAAAGCTAGGGTAAAAGGTAGGGTGAGCGTTTGGAGTAAAGCTAAGGCCAGAGCTAGGGTTAGGGTTAGGATTATGGTTGGGGTTAGGGCTGAAGCTAATATTATGGTAATGGTTATGATACAGTTATGGTTAGGTTTTGGGGTAGCGATATAGTTAGGCCTAGGTTAGAATTAGCTATAAGATTAGCTTTAGTGTTGGGCTAGTGGTAGCGCTAAAGCTAGGGTTTGGTTTATTGTTAGGGTTAGGACTAGGGCAAGGGTAAGGGCTAGGATAAAAAGTATGGCTAGGTTTAGGTTAGGGCTAGGATAAGGTGTAGGGGTAGGTTTAGCCTTGTGGCTAGGTTTAGGGTTTTGTCTAGGGTTACGGTTAAGGCTGAAATTAGAGATCGAATTAGGGTTAGGATTGGGGTTACAGTTATGTCTATGTTTAGTGTTAGTGTTAGGGCCAGGGTGGGAATGAGGACCAGGGCTAAGGCTAATGTTAGGGTTAGAATTAGGTTTAGGCCCAGGGCTAGTAAGAGGGTTAGAGTTAGGGTTAGGGCTTGGCTTAGTGTTAGGGTTAGGGTTATGGGTAGGGCTAGGGTTATGGATAGGGCTAGTGCTAGGGTTGGTGTTAGGGTGATGAGTAGGGTTAGGTTTAGAGTTAGGGTCAGGGTAGGGTTAAAGTTATGGCTAGGGTTAGGGCTACAGTTAGGGCTACAACAAGAGCTAGGTTTAGGATTAGTGTTATGGTTAGGTCTAGGGTTAGGGTTAGGTTTAGGGTTAGGCTTAGGGATAGGTGTAATGCTAGGGGTAGTTTTATGGCTAGGTCTGGGTTTAGGCTTAGTGTTAGGGCTAGGTGTAGTGCTATGGTTAGGTTTAGTTTTAGGATTAGGTATAGGGTTAATGTTAGGGTTAGGGCTAGGTTTAATGCTAGGAGTTGGCTCAAGGTTACGACTAGAGTTAGGGTTAGGATTAGGTTTAGGATTAGGATTAGAGCTAAAGGTAGGGTAAAAGTTAGGGTTAGCATTTGCAGCAGGGCTAATACCAGAGGTAGGGTTAGGGTTAGGATTAGGGTGAGCTTTAGGGGTAGGGGTAATATTATGGATACAGTTAAGATATTGTTATTGTTGGGGTAGGACTTAGCCATATAGTTAGGGCTACTTTAGAATTAGCTATAAGGTTAGCTTTAGTGTTACCATTAGAAATAGGGCTAAAGCTAGGGTTAGGGTTAGGACTAGGGTTGGGGTAAGGTCTAGGATAAGGGGTATGGCTAGGTTTAGGTTAGGGCTATCATTAGGTTTAGGCGTAGGGGTATGTTCAGCCTTGTGGGTAGGGTCAGGGTTTGGTCTAGGGTTAGAGTTAGGTTTACGGCTAAAGTTCGGGACAGGGTTAGGGTTAGGTTTAGGTTATGTCTAGGTTTAGTGTTAATGTTAGGGTTAGGGTTGGAAGGGGCATCAGGCTTACACTAGTCTTAGGCTTAGAATTAAGTTTAGGGACAGCGCTAGTAATAGGATTAGGGTTAGGGTTAGAGTTAGGGTTAGGACTAAGGTTAGGGGTAGGGTTAGGGCTAGGGTTAGGGTTAGGATTAAGGTTAGTGTTAGTGTTAGGGTTAGGGTTGGAATGAGGATCAGGGCTAAGGCTAGTGTTAGGGTTAGAACTAGGTTTAGTGCCAGCACTACTCATAGGGTTAGGGTTAGGGTTATGGCTAGGGTTAGGTTTAGGGTTAGGGTTAGAATTAAAATTAGGTGTAGGGCTAGGTTTAGTGTTAGGTCACGGCTTAGGGTTAGGGTGAGGGTTAGGGCTAGTGTTATGACTAGGGCTGTGAAAGGATTAGTGTTAGGGTTAGAGCTAGGACTAGGGTTAAAGAGAAGATTATGATTCGGGTCAAAGGTTAGGTTTAGTGTTAGATTTAGGGTCAGGTTTAGGGTGAGGGCTAGTGTTAGGGTAGGGTTAGAGCTAGAGCAGGGTTCGGGTTAGTGTTAGTTTTAAGTCTGGGGTTGAGGTTAGAATTAGGGTTAGTGTTAGGAGTACGGTTAGCCTCAGGGATAAGAAAAAGTTTAGTATTAGAGTTAAAATTATGATTAGGAAGATGGCAACAGAGTAGCACGGAGGGAACCCAGCTCCTGTGCACCTGGTAGAAAATCCAGGCGGATCTACTGAGGAAAAGCATAATCAACCAACAATTCCCCAACATTTATGAAAATAAGAGACCAGAGAGTGTGACAGAGGAACCAGACAGCTGCAGGTCGGCGAGGACTCCAGAAAGCAAGTGAGGACAAAAGCGGCTGCGCCCAAGGCGCACCCACTGTGGGCGACGGCCAGTGGTGCGTGAGTATGGATGAGAAGCTGTGGGCAATCTGGGCCGGCAGCATTACTGGGAAACAGAGGCCTTGTCTGGGTCCAATGCTGGAGCGCCTGTGGTGGAGGGAACTCCAGAAGCCTGGCACCTGGTGGGCCAGCAACAGACTCTGTGGGAGACATGGGCCTGCTATGGGGTCCATGGGAGAGAACTGACTTCCCCCTGCCCATCTAGGCAAGGCTGGGTAATACCAGGCAGAGACCTGTGGGCTCAAGTGTACATAAAGGGTGGCAGGGGAGGAGGGCCCTGTTCAAGTGCGGACTCTGTGGTCGCCACCCGCTAGCCCACCAGCCTGCCAGTCCAGGGGGTTTGAGAAGGATACTGTCGTTGCTGGTCTTTTTTGGATTGGGCTGGGCTGAGAGGCAGGCTATGTGGAGAAGTCTCTATTGGAAAGTGAACTGAGGTGTTCTGCTACAGCAACTTGCCTCATGACCCAACCACCCAGCAGCCATCCAGGGGAGGGGTGGGAATACCTGGGTCCTGCCACAGAACTGAGAAGGACAGTGCCAGATGCCGCAGGACACAGGCAGCCTGCCAGGGGTACGGCGCCCACATCCCAATCCCACGGCTTGGCTCGCTTGTGAGCCTGCATACCAGACCTCTCTGCTACAACCAGAAAAACCGGTTTGGACAGTTTGAAACCGACAAAGGAAGGTGTGTGTGTGTGTGTGTGTGTGTGTGTGTGTGTGTGTGTGTTGGATTGTTTGTTTGTTTGTTGCTTAGTTTTCTCTTAGGTGTATTATTTTTTGCATTATTCTCACTTCTTTTTTTTATTTTAATAATATCTTTGTATTCATCCTCTTTCTGTACCAGTTTCTTAGTCCTGGCTGCTTATACTGTACTACCTGACAGGTTCCCATTGCTCTTGACTCCACAGTGTATTGCTAATTTTCTATACTTCACTTGCTTTTCTTTGGCATACTACCCAAGCTCTATAACCCCCATTTAGACAGATCATATAGAGTCTATCACGTGGATGTTGCTCTAATATTATTGTAAATAAGAGCTGTTCTATACAATGGTTATACTTCATAGCACATTTCTTGGACCTTAGACCACCTTACAGGTTCCTGAATTCTCTTACTGTAGTGATTAACTCTATTTGCTCAAATGCTACATCTAGTTACTAACCTGTACTCTCACCTTACCCCAAAATCTGACCACCTGCGAACAAACTGCTTTCTAGATAAAACTCACAAATCTCCCTTTCCCAACAAGAGACTTTTCTTATGTCCATCCTTTCTTAAAAGTGGCAAGCTGGGTTAAAGAGACGGTTAACTCTATACATAGCCTAAAGATTGTCTATTTCTTCTCTACCTACTGTGACTGTAAATAACATGAAATAATCTTCTACTATCATATACCATTTTGCCTCCCCCTCCAACTGATAACACATGCACAATAAAGAAAGGAGTAGGTGGAAGCAGAGAACACCAAGATACCTGCAGGAGACTGCACCACTGAATTCCACAGGTGGTGAAATTCACACCATAAACCCAGGGAACCAGAAGAGATCAATGTAAGAAGCTGAGGCCTACAAGAAGAGTATCACAAACAATGGGAAGACAAAGAAACAATCCCCAAATGAAAGAAAAGGAGGAAGTCTCAGAAAGAATGCTAGATGAAATAGAGGCAAGTCAACTATCAGATATTGAATTCAAAGCACTGGTTATCAGGAAATTCAAAGAGCTTACAACAAGCTACCAGAAACTACAGGGGAGCTACAATAAACTCTCTGAAAACTATACCAACATGAAAAAGGAAATAGAAACCATCAGCAAAGGCCAAGAGGAAATGAAGAATACAATTTCTGAACTGAAAAACACAGTAGAAGGTATGAAGAGTAGGGTCGATAAGGCAGAAGATCAGATCAGCGAGTTGGAGGACACAGTAGAAAGAATCTCCCAAAAAGAGCAAGAAAGAGAAAAGTGGCTTAGAAAGAATGAAGTGGGATTAAGAGAAATGCAGACAACATGAAACATAATAATATCTGAATAATAGGAATACCAGAAGGAGAAGAAGAAGAACAAGGGATAGAAAACCTCCTTGAAAGAGTAATAATGGAAAATTTTCCTAAGTTGAGGAGAGAGAAAGTCACACGGATTCAGGAATCGCAGAGAGTCCCAATCAGGTGGAACCCAAAGAGGCCTACTGCAAGACACATCATCATTAAAATGGCAAACCTCCAAGACAAAGAGCAAATCCTACAGGAAGCAAGGGAGAAAAAGGAAGTAACATATAAGGGGGTCCCAATAAGGCTGGCTACTGACTTCTCAATGGAAACATTCCAAGCAAGAAGAGAATGGCAAGAAATATTTCAAGTAATGAGAAACAGAGGCCTACAACCAAGGCTACTGTATGCAGCAAGGCCCTCAATCAAGATAGAAGGCCAAATAAAGAGCTTCCAAGACAAAAATCTTAAAGAATATGCCTCCACCAAACCAGTTCTACAAGAATTACTAAAAAAGCTGCTATAAGGAAAGGAAAGAGAGAGACGGAAAGGAACACAGGTACACAAATGGCAATGAATAAGTACCTTTCAATAATAACCTTAAATGTAAATGGATTAAGTGCACCAATTAAAAGACATAGAAGAGCTGAAAGGATAAGAAAGCATGACCTACATATATGCTGCCTGCAAGAGACCCACCCCAGGTCAAAAGATGACCACAGATTAAAAGTGAAAGGCTGGAAACAAATTTTCCAAGCAAATGGACAAGAAGAAAAAAACCAGGGTAACAATTCTCATATCAGAAAAAATAGACTTCAAAAACAGGTCCATAAAGAGAGACCCAGAAGGTCACTTCATATTACTCAAGAAAAGAATCCACCAAGAAGAAATTAACATTGTAAATATATATGCACCCAAACATGGGAGCATCCAAATATTGAAAGAAAATCCTAGAAGACTTCAAGAAAGATATTGACAGCAACACAGTTATAGTAGGGAATTTCAACACCCCACTGTCAAAAATGGAGAGATCTTACAAACAAAATATCAACAAAGATATTGCAGCATTAAATGACACCCTAGATGAAATGGGCCTAATTGATATATATATATATATATATATATATATATATATATATATATATATATATATGGAGAGAGAGAGAGAGAGTCCTTCATCCCAAGAAGCTAAATACACATTCTCTTCAAATGCACATGGAATATTTACAAAGACAGACCGCATGATAGGACACAAAACGAGCCTCAACAAATTCAAGAAAATTGAAACCACACCAAGTATTTTCTTTGATCACATGGGACTGAAATTAGAAACCAACCCCACAGGAAAAAACCCCAAACACCAAAAATCGTGGAGACTTAATGGTATGCAATTAAACAATGAATGGGTCGAGATTGAAATTAGGGAAGTAATCAAAAAGTTTCTGGAAACAAATGAAAAGGAACTCACAACAACCCAAAACCTATGGGACACGGTGAAGGCAGTCCTGAGAGGGAAGTTCATAGCAATACAGCCTTACCTAAAGAGGATAGAAACATTTCAAACAAACAACCTAACCCGATGCCTGAAAGAACTTGAGGAACAAAAACAAAGACAGCCCAGAGCAAGTAGAAGGAAGAAATAAGGAAGATCAGAGCAAATTCAATGACATAGAGACTAAAAGCACAATTCTAAGGATCAATGAATCCAGGAGTTGGTTTTTTAAAAAGATAAACAAAATAGACAAACCTTTAAGTAGGCTCATCAAGAAAAGAAGAGAGAGGACCCAAATAAACACAATCAGAAATGAAAGAGGAGAGAATACAACTGATACCACAGAAATAAGAAGGGATTGTAAGAAATTACTATCTAGAGCTGTATGCCAAGAAATTTGAAAATCTACGTAAAATGAACACATTTTTAGAAAAATATAATCTTCCAAACTTAATGAAAAAGAAGCAGGAAATATGAACATGCCAATAACAACAGATGCAAGTGAAGCAGTAATCAAAAAACTCCCATCACAGAAAAGCCCTGTGCCAGATGGTTTCACAGAAGAATTCTACAAAGCTTTTAAGGAAGAGGTAATCCCTATACGTCACAGACTATTCCAAAAAATCCAAAAGGAGGGAAAACTCCTCAACTCTTTTTATGAAGCCAGCATCATCCTAATTCCAAAGTCAGATAGAGACACAACAAAGAAAGAAAACTTCAGGCCAATATTGCTGATGAACATAGATACTAAAATCCTCAATAAAATATTGGCAAATCACATCCAACAATACATCAAAAAGATCATACACCACGACCAAGTGGGATCCATCCCAGGGATGCAAGGATGGTTCAATATTTGTAAATCAGTAAATTTAATACATCACATAAACCAAAGCAAAGACAAAAACCACAGGGTCATATCAATAGACTCGGAAAAAGCTTTTGACAAGGTACAACACCTGTTTATGATAAAGGTACTCAGAAAAATGGGGAATAGAGGGAACATTCCTCAATATAATAAAGGCCATATATGAAAGACCTACAGCTAACATCATACTCAATGGGCAAAAACTAAAAGCTATTCCACTAAGATCAGGAAGAAGAGAAGGTTGTCCACTTTCACCACTTCTATTCATATAGTATTGAAAGTTCTAGCCATAGTAATCAGGCAAGAAAAGGAAATAAAAGTCATCCAAATCAGAAAGGAGGAAACAAAATTATCATTGTCTGCAGATGGCATGATAGTGTACATGGAAAATCCTGTAGCCTCTACCAAAAAAACTGCTGGAACTAACAAATGAATTTGGCAAAAGTGCGGGATACAAAGTCAATATCCAGAAATCAAAGGCATTTTTGTATACCAACAATGAAGCAGCAGAAGCAGAAATCAAGAAAAATTCCCATTTGATATAGCAAAAACAAAGATAAAATATATGGGAATAAACCTAACCAAGGAGGTAAAAGACCTTATGCAAAAAACTAAACACTGAAGAAAGAAATCAAGGAAGACACAAACAAATGGAAACATATACCGTGTTCATGGATTGGAAGAATTAACATCATCAAAATGTCCATACTACCCAAAGCAATTTACAGATTCAATTCAATACCTATTAAAGTACCAATGGTTTATTTCACAGACATAGAACAAACACTTCAAAAAATTTATATGGAACCAGAAAAGACCCCCAATTGCAGCTCAATGTTAAGAAAGAAGAACAAAGTAAGAGGGATCACAATACCTGATATCAAACTGTATTACAAGGCCACTGTAATCAAAACAGCCTGGTACTGGCATAAAAACAGGCACATAGACCAATGGAATAGAACAGAGAGCCCAGAAATAAACCCAAATATCTACAGTCAATTAATATTTCACAAAGGGGGCACTAACATAAAATGGGGTAAAGATAGCCTCTTCAACAAATGGTGTTGGGAGAACTGGACAGCTATGTGCAAAAAAATGAAACTGGAGCACCAACTTACACCATACACCAAAATAAATTCAAGGTGGATAAAAGACTTAATATAAGCCATGATACCATTAAAGCCCTAGAGGAGAGCATTGGCAAGAAAATCTCAGATATTCCACACACCAATATTTTTACTGATATGTCCCCTAGGGCAAGGGACATAAAGGAATGAATAAACAAATGGGATCTCATCAAAATAAAAAGCTTCTGCATGGCTAAGGAAAACAGTATCAAGATACAAAGAGAAGCAACAGCTTGGGAAAATATATTTGCCAATGATACCTCAGATAAGGGTTTAGTCTCCAAAATATACAAAAAACTCATTCGACTCCACTCAAAGAAGACAAGCATCCCAATCAAAAAATGGGCAGAGGACTTGAACAGACATTTCTCCAAGGAGGACATACAGAGGATCCAGAGACACATGAAAAGATGCTCGATATCACTAGCTATCAGAGAGATGCAAATTCAAACCACAATGAGATACCACTTAACACCAGTCAGATTGGCTATCATAAACAAAGAAACAAACAACAAGTGCTGGAGAGGTTGTGGGGAAAAGGAAACTCTAGTTCACTGTTGGTGGGATTGCAGACTGGTACAACCACTATGGAAAACAGTATGGAATTTTCTAAGAAAACTAAAAATGGATGTGCCTTTTAACCCAGCAATTCCACTATTAGCAGTATATCCTAAGAACCCTGAAGCACAAATCTAAAAGAATGTATGCACCCCGATGTTAATAGCAGCACAATTTACGATAGCCAAGAGTTGGAAGCAGCCTAGATGCCCATCAGTAAATGATTGGATCAAAAAACTATGGTTCATTTACACAATGAAATTCTATGCTGCAGAAAGGAAGAAGGAACTCCTATCCTTTGCAACATCATGGATGGAACCGGAAAGCTTTATGCTGAGCAAAATAAGCCAGGCAGTGAAAGACAAATACCATATGATATCACCGTTAACAGGAATCTAAACAACAAAACAAACAAGCAAGCAAAATGTGACCAAAGACACTGAAATACAGAACGTGCTGACAGGGTCCAGAGGGGAGAGGGGAGAGAATCACAGGGAAAAAGGGGAAGGACTCACATGAACAAGTATAAAGGACACATGGACAATAATTAAGTTTAGGGGCAAAAGTGGGCGAAAGGTGGCGAGCATTGGGAGAGGGGTAGGGCTGGGAATACAAGACATAAAACTGTACTTGAAATAGAATTAAATAAATTAAAAAATAAAATAAATAAAATTATTATTAGGGTTAGGGTTAGAATTAGGGCTAGGGCTATTGTTAGGTTTAAGTTTTCATTTAGGTTTCCTGGCCAGTGCTAGTATTATGGTTAGTGTTAGGGTTATGGCTAGGGTTAGGTTTTGGGTTAGGGTTAGAATTACAATTAGGTGTAGGGGTATGTTTAGGGTTAGGTCTCAGATTAGGGTTAGGGTGAGGGTTAGGGGTAGTGTTACGACTAGGGCTGTGAAAGGGTTAGTGTTAGGGTTAGGGCTAGGATTAGCGTTGTTAGTGTTAGGGTTAAGGTTAGGTCTTGGACTAAGACCCAAGCTATTGTTAGGGTTTGTGTCGAGATTAGGTATAGGGTTTTTGTTAGGGTTTCGGCGAGGGTTAAGCTTTAGGCCAGGGTTAAGTTTAGGGTTAGGTTTACAGTTAGTCTTAGGGTTAGGTCTGAATTTAGAGTTAGGGCTAGTGTTAGGTTTAGGTCTAAGGTTGGTGTTAGGCTTTGGGCTAAAGCTAGAGCAAGGGTTGGGGTAAGTGTTATTTTTACACTTACAACTAGGGTTAGTTTTAGAGTAGGAGTGAGGTTAGTGTTAGTGTTAAGGTTAGGGCTAAAATAGGGCTAAGGCAAGAGTTAGGGGTAGGATTAGGTTTAAGGTTAGGGCTATGGTAAGAGCTAGGGTTAGGGTCAGGTTTAGGGTTAGGCTTAGGGGTAGGGTTATTTAGCCTTGTGGCTAGGGTTAGGGTTTGGTCCATGGTTAGGGTTAGGGCTAGTTAGAAATAGGATTATGGTTAGTGTTAGGATAAGGGTTAGAGTTGGAATGAGGATCAGTGCTAAGGCTATTGTAGAGTTAGAATTAAATTTAGGGCCAGCGGTAGTAATAGGGTTAGGGTTAGGGTTACGGCTAGGGTTAGGTTTCGGGTTAGGGTTAGAATTGTAATTAAATGTAGGGCTAGGTTTAGGGTTAGGTCTCAGCTTAGGGTAAGGATGAGGGTTAGGGATAGTGTTATGACTAGGCCTGTGAAAGGGTTAGTGTTAGGGTTAGCGCTCAGTTTAGTTCTAGGGTGTGGTTCAAGGTTAGGAGTAGGGTTAGGGTTGGGATCAGGTTTAGGGTTTGTATTAGAGTTAAAGCTAGGGCAATAGTTAGGGTTTGCATTTGGAGTAGGGCTAAGACCAGCGGTAGGGTTTGGGATAGGATTTGGGTGAGCTTTAGGGCTATGGGTAATATTAGCGTTACAGTTGGGATACTCCTATGGTTAGGGTTCGAGTTTGCAATATAGTTAGGGCTGGGTTAGAATTAGCTATGAGTTTAGCTTTAGTGATAGTGTTAGGAGTAGGGGTAAAGCTAGGGTTTTTGTTATTGTTGGGGTTAGGGCTGAGGTTAGGGTTAGGGCTAGGATAAGGGGTATGGCTAGGTTTAGGTTAGGGCTAGGGTTAGTGTTAGGGTTAGGGTTAAGGTTACATTTAGGGTTAGGGCAAGGGTTAAGTTTAGGGTTGGGATTAGAGTTTTATTTAGTGTTAGGTTTAGGAATATGGTTAGAATTTAGGTTAGGGCTAGAGGAGAACTAGGGTTAGGGTTAGTGTTAGGGTTAGGTCTAGGGTTAGGCTTAGGTTTATGGTTGGGCTTAGAGCTAGGGTTAAGTCTAAGGGTAGTTTTAGGGCTAGGGTTAACGTTTTTGTTAGGGTGAGATCTAGGGTTAAGGTTATGGTTAGGTACAGGGCTAAGGTTAGGGCTAAGATCAGGGTGAGGGTTAGGGTGAGAGCTAGTGATAGGTGTAGGGTTAGGGTTAGGGGTAGATCTTGGGTGAGGGTTAGTTCTAGGATTTGGTGTAGGTTTAGGGTTAGGGCTAGGGCTAAGGCTTGGGTTAGGGTTATGTTTAGGATTATATTAGTTGTAGGACTATGGTTAGTGTTTGGGCTAGAGTTAGGGTCAGGGTTAGATTTAAGATTAAGGATAGTGTCAGGGTTAGGCTTAGGCTTAGGGTTAGTGATTGGGTGAGAGCTAGTGTTACAACTATGGCAATGGCTAGGGTTGCGGTTAAGGTTAGGTCTAGGTGTAGGGTTAGTGTTAGGATAATGATTAGGGCTAAGTTTAGGTTTAGGGTTAGTTTTAGGTTTAGGTTTACAATGAGGGCTCAGGTTAGTGTTAGGGTTAGAGTTAGTGTTAGTTTTAGGTGTAGGGTTGAGTTTGTGGTTAGGGTTAGTGTTAGGGTTAGGGTTTGTTTTATGGTTCAGATTCAGGTTTGTGTTAGGTTTAGGATTATGATTAGGGTTATGGTTAGGTTAAAGGCTAGGGCTTGTGTTAGAGTTACGTTAGGGTTAGGATTAGGGTTACCACTAGGGTGAGGGTTAGGGCTAGCTTTAGAGTTAGTACTAGGGTTAGTGGTAGGGCTAGGGTTATATCTAGGTTAAGGTTAGAAATAGGGCTAGGGTTAGTTGTAGGGTTAGATTTAGGGTTAGGGTTAGGTTTAAGGTTAGGTTTAAATTTAGTTTTAGGGTAAAAGTCATGATACTTTTAGAGTTAGGGTTTTCTGTGAAGACTAGGGTTAAGCTTAAAATTAAATTTCTGATTTGGGCTAGAATCAGAACTATGGCTAGAATTTAGGGTTAAGATTAGAGTTAGGGTTAGGATTGGGGCTAGAACTAGGATTATAGTTAGGGTTATGGTTAGGCTTAGGGCAAGGGCAAGGGATGAGACTAAAGTTACAGTTAGGGTTAGGGTAAGGTCTGGTTTAAGTTTTAGGGTTAGAATTAGGGCTAAGTTTAGGGCTAGGGTTAGGTTCATGGCTAGGGTTAGGTTTAGGGTTAGAATTATGATTAGGTGTAGGGCAAGGCTAGGGTTAGGGCTAGGATTAGGGTTAGGGTTGAAGCTAGGGCTTGTGTTACAACTAGGGCTATTGTGAGGGTTATGGTTAAGGTTAGGTCTGGGTATAGGTTTAGGGTTAGGATAATGATTAGGGTTAAGTTTAGGTTTAGAGTTAGTTTTAGGGTTAGGTTTAAAATGAGGGCTAGGTTTAGGTTTAGATTTAGGGTTAGAGATAGAGCAGGGTTCGAATTAGTGTTAGTTTTAGGTCTAGGGTTGATGTTATGGTTAGTGTTAGTGTTAGGGCTAGGGTTTGTTTTAGGTTTCAGAATAAAATTTGCTTTAGGGTTAGGATTATGATTAGGAATAGGGTTAGAGTGAGGGCTAGAACCTGTGTTATAGTTAGGTTACAGTTATCTCTAGAATTAGGGTTATGGGTAGAATCAAAAAACTAGTCTAAGCCTAAAATTAGGGTTAGTGTGAGGATTAGGGTTCAGGTTATGTCTGGGTTTGGGGTTAGGGTTAAAATTAGGGCTTGTCTTAGGGCTAGGTTTAAATTTAGGGCTAGAGTTACGGTTAGGGTTAGAATTATAATTAGGTGTAGGGCTAGGTTTAGGGTTTGTTCCCGGTTTAGGATTAGGGTGAGTGTTACGACTAGGGCTATGAAACGTTAAGGTTAGGGTTAGGGCTAGGGCTAGGGCCAGGGTAAGGGCTAGAATAAGGTGTATGGCTAGGTTTATGTTAGGGTTAGGGTTTGGTCCAGGGTTAGGGTTAGGGCTAGAGTTAGGGATAGGATTAGGGTTAGTGTTAGGGTTAGGGCTAGAGTTGGAATGACGATCAGGACTAAGGCTAGTGTTAGGGTTAGAATCAGGTTCCTGGCCAGTGCTAGTAATAGGGTTAGTGTTAGGGTTACGGCTAGGGTTAGGTTTTGGGTTAGGGTTAGAATTACAATTAGGTGTAGGGCTAGGTTTAGGGTTAGGGTCAGATTAGGGTTAGGGTGAGAGTTAGGGGTAGTGTTACGACTAGGGCTGTGAAAGGGTTAGTGTTAGGTTAGGGCTAGGACTGGAGTTCGAGGGAAGGTTATAATTAGGGTTGAAAGTTAGGTTTGGTTTTAGATTTAGGGTGAGGGCTAGTGTTAGGGTTAAGGTTAGGGCTAGAGCAGGGTTCAGGTTAGTGTTAGTTTGGTCTAGGGTTGAGGTTAGAATTAGTGTTAGTGTTAGGGTTAGCGTCAGGTTTAAGAATAAGTTTAGTTTCAGGGTTAAAATTATGATTAAGTTTAGGGTTAGTGTTACGGCTAAGGCTAGTGTTAGGGTAGTTTTAGCGCTAGGGCTAGGTTTAGGATTAGGATTAGAGCTAAAGCTAGGGTAAAAGTTAGGGTGAGTATTTGGAGTAAAGCTAAGGCCAGAGCTAGGGTTAAGGTTAGGATTATGGTTAGGGTTAGGGCCAGGGCTAAAATTATGGTTATGGTTATGATACAGTTATGGTTAAGTTACAGGGTAGTGATATCGTTAGGACTAGGATAGAATTAGCTATAAGGTTAGCTTTAGTGTTAGGGTTAGGGGTAGCACTAAAGCTAGGGTTGGGTTATTGTTAGGGTTAGGACTAGGGCTAGGTTAATGGCTAGGATAAGGGGTATGGCTAGGGTTAGGTTAGGGCTAGGGTTAGGGTTATGTGTAGCAGTAGGTTTAGACTTTTGGCTAGGGATAGGATTTGGTAATGGGTTAGGTTCAGGGCTAGATTAAAGGATAGGATTAGGATTAGGGATATGGTTAGGATTAGGGTTAGGGTTATGTCTAGGTTTGGTGTTAGCGTTAGGGTTAGGATTGGAATGAAAATCAGGGCTAGGGCTGGTGTTATTGTTAGAATTTGGTTTAGGGTGAGGGCTAGTAATAGGGTTAGGGTAAGGGTTACAGCTAGGTTTAGGATTAGGATTAGGGCTAGGTTAATGGGTAGGGCTAGGGCTAGTGCTGGTGTTAGGGTTTTGACTCGGGTTAGGCTTAGTGCTAGGGTTAATACTAGTTGTAGTTTTAGGGCTAGGGCTATGTTCATGTTTAAGTTTAGGTCTAGGTCTAGATCTAGGTTTAGAATTAGTGTTGTGGTTAGGTCTAGAATTGGTGTTAGGGTTAGGGGTAGGTTTAGTGCTAGGGCTTGGTTCAAGATTAGGACTAGGGTTAGGGTTAGGATTAGAGATAAGCTAGGGCAAATGTTAGGGTTAGCATTTGGAGTAGGGATAATACCAAAGGTAGGATCTGGGATAGGATTAGGGTGAGCTTTAGGGCTAGGGGTAATATTAGGGTTACAGTTAGGATACTCTTACGGTTAGGGTTTGAGTTTGCGATATAGTTAGGGCTAGGTTAGAATTAGCTATAAGGTTACCTTTAGTGTTAGGGTTAGTGGTAGCACTAAAGCGAAGGTTTGGGGTATTTTAAGGTTAGGACTAGGGCTAGGGTAAGGGCTAGGATGAGGAGTATGGCTTGGTTCAGGTTAGGGCTAGGGATAGGGTTACATGTAGGGGTAGGTTTAGCCTTGTGTCTAGGGTTAGGGTTTGTTTTAGTGCTAGGGTTAGGGCTGAATTTAGGGATAGGATTATTATTAGGGTTAGGGTTATGTCTAGGTTTAGTGTTAGTGTTAAGGTTAGGATTGGAATGAGGATCAGGGCTAGGGCTAGTGTTAGGTTTAGAATTAGTTTTAGGGCCAGGGCTAGTAATAGGGTTAGGGTTAGGCTTACGGCTAGGTTTAGGTTTAGGGTTAGGGCTAGGTTTATGGGTAGGGCTAGGGTTAGGATTAGGGTCAGGGTTAGGTTAGAGTTAAAGCTATGGCTAGGGTTAGCACTCGGGTTAGGGCTAGAGCTAGAGCTAGGTTTAGCATTAGGGTTATGGTTAGGTCTAGGGTTTGTGTTAGATTCAGGGTTAGGCTTAGTGCTAGGGTTAATGCTAGGGGTAGTTTTAAGGATAAGGCTAGGTTTAGGTTTAGGGTTAAGGGTAGGTCTAGATCTAGGTTTAGGATTAGTGTTATGGTTAGGTCTAGGGTTAGTGTTAGTGTTAGGGCTAGGTTTAGTGCTAGGGCTTGGTTCAAGGTTAGGACTGGGGTTAGGGTTAAGATCAGGTTTAAGGTTGGGATTAAATGTAAAGCTAGGGCAAAATTTAGGGCTAGCGTTTGGAGTAGAACTAAGCCCAGAGGTAGGGTTTGGAATAGGATTAAAGTGAGCTTTAGGGCTAGGGGTAATATTAGGGTTGCAGTTAGGATACTCCTATGGTTAGGGTTTGAGTTTGCGATATAGTTAGGGCTGGGCTAGAATTAGCTATGAGTTTAGCTTTAGTGATAGTGTTAGGAGTAGGGGTAAAGTTAGGGTTTGGGTTATTGTTGGGGTTAGGGCTAAGGTTAGGGTTAGGGTTAGGGCTAGAATAAGGGGTATGGCTAGGTTTAGGTTAGGGCTAGGGTTAGGGTTAGGGTTAAGGTTACAGTTAGGGTTAGGGCAAGGGTTAAGGTTAGGGTTGAGATTAGGGTTTTATTTAGTGTTAGGTTTAGGAATAGGGTTAGTATTTAGGTTAGGGCTAGAGGAGAGCTAGGGTTAGGGCTAGTGTTAGGGTTAGGTCTAGGGTTAGGCTTAGGTTTATGGTTGGGCTTAGAGCTAGGGTTAAGGCTAAGGGTAATTTTAGGGCTAGGGTTAACGTTTTTGTTAGGGTAAGATCTAGGGTTAAGGTTATGGTTAGGTACAGGGCTAGGGTTAGGGTTAGGGCCAGGGTGAGGGTTAGGGTGAGAGTTAGTGCTAGGTTTAGGGTTATGGTTAGGGTTAGGGGTAGGTCTTGGGCGAGAGTTAGTTCTAGGATTTGGTGTAGGTTTAGGGTTAGGGCTAGGGCTAAGGCTTGGGTTAGGATTATGTGTAGGATTATGATTAGTTGTAGGACTATGGTTAGTGTTTGGGCTAAGGTCAGGGTCAGGGTTAGGGTTAAGTTTAAGGCGAGTGTCAGGGTTAGGATTAGGCTTAGGGTTAGTGATTGGGTGAGAGCTAGTGTTACAACTATGGCTATGGTTAGGGTTAGGGTTAAGTTTAGGTTTAGAGTTAGTTTTAGGTTTAAAATGAGGGCTCAGGTTAGGGTTAGGGTTAGAGTTAGTGTTAGTTTTAGGTGTAGGGTTGAGTTTGTGGTTATGGTTAGTGTTAGGGCTAGGGTTTGTTTTTGGGTTCAGAATAAAATTTGCTTTAGGGTTAGGATTATGATTAGGAATAGAGTTAGAGTAAGGACTAGAACCTGTGTTATAGTTAGGTTACAGTTATCTCTAGAATTAGGGTTATGGGTAGAATGAAGAACTAGTCTAAGCCTAGAATTAGGGTTAGTGTGAGTATTAGGGTTCAGGTTATATCTCGGATTGGGGTTGGGATTAAAATTAGGGCTTGCCCTAGGGCTAGGATTAAATTTAGTACTAGAGTTACGGTTAGGGTTAGAATTATAATTAGGCGTAGGCCTAGGTTTAGGGTTTGGTCCTGGTTTAGGATTAGGGTGAGTGTTAGGGGTAGTGTTATGACTAGGGCTATGAAACGTTAATGTTAGGGTTAGGGCTAGGGCTAGGGTAAGGGCTAGGATAAGGTGTATGGCTAGGTTTATGTTAGGGCTAGAGTTTGGGTTAGGTTTAGGGTTAGGTTCATTTAGTGTTGTGGCTAGGGATAGGGTTTAGTCCAGGGTTAGGGTTAGAGTTAGTGTTAGTTATAAGTCTAGGGTTGAGTTTGTGGTTAGGGTTAGTGTTAGGGCTAGGGTTTGATTAGGGTTAAGAATCAGGTTTGTGTTAGGTTTAGGATTATGATTAGGGGTACAGTTAGGTTAAGGGCTAAGGCTTGTGTTAAAGTTAGGTTAGGGTTAGGGTTAGGACTAGGGTAAGTGTTAGGGCTAGGTTTAGGGCTAGTACTAGAGTTAGTGGTAGGGCTAGGGTTAGATCTAGGTTAAGGTTTAGGGAAGGGCTAGTGGTAGAAGTAGGGTTAGATTTAGGGGTAGGGCTAGGTTCAGGGTTAGGTGTAAATTTAGTTGTAGAGTAAAAGTCACAATACTTTTAGAGTTAGGGTTTACTGTGAGGACTAGGGGTAATGTTAAAGTTAAATTTAGGGTTAGGGCTAGGATCAGAACTATGGCTAGAATTTGTTTTAGGGTTAAAATTAGAGTTGGGGTTAGGATTAGGGCGTGAACTAGGGTTATAGTTAGGTTACGGTTAGGCTTAGAACAAGGGCAAGGGATGGAACTGAAGTTACAGTTAGGGTTAGGGTAAGGTCTGGTTTAAGGTTTAGGGTTAGAATTAGGGCTAAGTATAGGGCTAGGTTTAGGTTTAGGGCTAAGGTTAGGTTTAGGGTTAGAATTATGATTAGGTGTAGGGCTAGGCTAGGGGTTGGGCTAGGGTTAGGTTTGGGGCTAGGGCTAGTGTTACAACTAGCGCTATTGTGAGGAATAGGGTTAAAATTAAGTCTAGATCTAGGTTTAGGGTTAGGATAATGATTGCGGTTAAGTTTCTGTTTAGAGTTAGTTTTAGACTGGGATAGGGATCGGGGAAGATGGCGGCGGAGTAGGACAAAGGATTTTGCTTCTCTCCACGCACTGGAGAAGGACCTGGCTGATTTTCGGAAGAGCACAGCAGATGCCAAACTGGGACTCAGCATATAAGAAGGCAGGACTCCAGAGACTGTAGCGGACACTGAATGACCAGAGGTTGAGGAGAGGAGACGACCGAAGATCAACAAGGTACGAGGGAGTAGCACAGAGGTGGTGGCGGGGGGCCCCCTGCCAGGCCAAGCCAGGGCCCGGGCTGGCCGCCCAGGTCTCTGAGAGCCGAGGGTGGGCAACACCGTCTCTGGGAGAGAACTGGTCACCGGCACCACCCCTGTCTGGCAGGGCGCAGATTGGAAAACACCATAAGAGATCGGTCTTCCAGTAGTGGCAGAGAGAGGAGTGAGCATTTGGAAGCAAGCTCCGATAACCTGTGGAGTCAGGTTGCTGGCTTGGGAGAACTGAGAGTTGCCAGAGCACTCCCTGCTTCGAGGGGCCCGTGCCTGCCTGCGAGCAGTCCCGGGGAATCTTGGGCTGCTGTCAGGACTTCCAGAAGTGGGTCAGTTTCGAGCTCCATCCCTACTCAGCCTGCACAGACCAGCTCCATCCCTGCTCGCCGGCAGCGAGGCAGCGCAGACCGGCTGCATCACTGCTCAGCTGGCGCAGACTAAGAGACACTGTGAGTCAAGCATTGATCTTCGGCTTGACCGGCTGCAAGTCGCTCGCGCCTCACTGGTCCCCGAGTGGCCCGCGCCATTGCCAGCGCCTGCCCCTTCAGCCGTGCCCCCTTCTGGGCCCCGGTTTCCTTGACCGCGGGTAGCGCGCACCTTTCCAGCACCCGGGCAACCAGCGCCATCGCTGGCGCCAGCTCCTTCAGCCGCGCGCGCCTTCCCGGCACCCCCCCCCCCCCCCCGGCTTCATCGGCCTNCCGCGCCCCCCCCCCCCCCCCGGCTTCATCGGCCTTGGGTCTCCCATGCCTTCCCGGACCCCCGAGGGGCCCCGAGCAGGCCATCTACTCGGGGAACTGCCAGTCGCCTGTGCTTTTCCGGTGGAGCGGGGTCTGCGCCGAACCTCGGCTTGGGAAATTGAGGGTCCCCCAGGTGATCCCTGTGGCATAGGACCTGCACCGGCCGACGAATAAATTCAGGGAGTCTCTGGCTGCTGGCTGGGCCCCTGAAAGAGAGCCAGTCACCAGCTTCACCCCTACTCAGTCGGCCCAGACAGGGAAACACAGGGAGTCAGGCTGTTGCTGTTGGTTTGGGAGAATTGTGGGTTGCCTTGTGTATTCAGCCACAAACAGGGAAAGGTCCACACCCAAGCCTACGAGAACAAGAAAGCCAGGCTGGGAGCATGCACTCTCATGTCAGACCAGGGCTGGGAAGCCTGGGAGAAAATCCGCTCTCAGTAGGGTGGGGGTGAGAGGCGCCAGTCTGGATCTTGGGGGGTACTGGCAAGACCAGTTGAGTGTACCAAGGTGCGAGAAGAGCCACAATAACAGCCCATCAGGCTGCTGCAGTTAGTGAGACCAAACGGGGTGACTTGCTGGACACCAACCGGAGGAGTAGTGGGAGCAGAGAAGACCAAGATACCTACAGGAGACTGCACCACTGGATTCCACAGGTATCCTACCACAGGAGTTCACGCCATAAACTCAGGGTACCAGAACAGATCACTCTAAGAAGCTGAGGCCAACGAGAAGAGCAGCACAAACAATGGGGAGACAAAGAAACAATCCCCAAATGAAAGAAAAGGAGGAAGCCACAGAAAGAATGTTAGATGAAATAGAGGCCAGTCAACTATCAGATGTGGAATTCAAAGCACTGGTTATCAGGAAATTCAAAGAGCTTACAACGAACTACCAGAAACTACAGGGGAGCTACAATGAACTCTCCACAAACTATACCAGCATGAAAAAGGAAATAGAAGCCATCAGCAAAGGCCAAGAGGAAATGAAAAATACAATTTCTGAATTGAAGAACACAGTA
>NW_028088136.1:52304-91604 GCF_014824575.4 Sturnira hondurensis | reverse complement strand
TCTCACTTATGCGATCTTCCGCCATATCGATTCTATTCTTCATACCTTCTACTGTGTTCTTCAGTTCAGAAATTGTATTCTTCATTTCCTCTTGGCCTTTACTAAGGGTTTCTATTTCCTTTTTCATGTTGGTGTAGTTTGCAGAGAGTTCACTGTAGCTCCCCTGTAGTTTCTGGTAGCTCATTGTAAGCTCTTTGAATTTCCTGATAACCAGTGCTTTGAATTCAATATCTGATAGTTGGCTTGCCTCTATTTCATCTAACATTCTTTCTGAGACTTCCTCCTTTTCTTTCATTTGAGGGTTGTTTCTTTGTCTTCCCATGGTTTGTGTTGCTCTTCTTGTTGGCTTCAGCTTCTTAATGTGGTCTCTTCTGGGTTCCTGGGTTTCTGGTGAGAACTTCTGTGGTAAGATGCCTGTGAGATTCAGTGGTGCAGTCTCCTGCAGGTATTTTGGTGTTCTCCACTTCCACCTACTCCTCTTTTTGGCTTCCAGCTGGTCAAACCTTTTCTTCTGGTCTCCCTAGCTGCAGCAGCTTGAGGGGCTATTAGTGTGGCCTTTCTCTCCTCTAGGTGAACTTAGCTGGTCTCGCCAGTGCCCTTCCAAGATCCAGAATGGCGCCGCTCTCCCGTGCCCTGCTGTGAGTAGGTTTTTCCCCAGGCTTCCCAACTCTGGCCTGGCGTGAGGGCATGCACTCCCAGCCAGGCTTTCCTGGTCTCGCAGGCTTGGGCTTGGACCTTTCCCAGTGCTGTGGTTGCCCCCAGTGGGCAACTCACAATTCTTCCAAGCTGGCAACCACAGCCTTACTCCCAGTGCTTCTCAGTCTGAGCCCAGCTGGGTAGGGATGAATTTGGCAATTGGCGCTTCCCCAGGGGCCCTTTCAGTCTCGTGCAGCGCCCGAGGCTGTGTGAGCGCCCGCTGGAGTCCCCAGCTGGAGTCCCCAGCTGGAGTCCCCAGCTGGAGTCCCTGGCTGGAGTCCCCCGTTATTGGGAATGCGCACCACTGGGAATGCGCGCCACCGGGAATGCACGCCAAGGGGAATGTACGCCACTGGGAATGCAGGGGATTCCCAGACTTCCAAGCTGGTGACCACACTGGATTCTGGATGCTTCTCAGTCTGTGCCCAGCTGGGTAGAGATGGATCTGGCGATTGGCGCTTCCCCAGGGGCCCTGTAAGTCGCGCGCAGCGCCCAGATGCTGTGTGAGTGCCCGCTGGAGTCCCCAGCTGGAGTCCCCCAAATTCGCACCTCCAGGAATGCGTGCCAAGCCGGCAACTACAGCCTACTTCCGGTGCTTCTCAGCCTGCGCCCGGCTAGGTAGGGAGGGAGCTGGTGACTGGTGCTCTTCCAGGGGCACTGACCGAATCCTGAATCACCCCTGAGACTGTGGGAGCACCAGCTCAGGCTACTGGGAATGCTGGGGCCCCTCAGTTCCCCAAACTGGCAAACACAGCCTGACTCCACAAGTTATCAGAGCTCTCTGGTTTGCTTCCCAATGCCCTCTCCTCTCTCTGCCACTACAGGCAAACCGATCTCTCCTGGTGTTTTCCAATCTGCACCCTGCTGGTTAGAGAGGATGCCGGTGACTAGTTCTCTCATAGGGTTGTCGTTGGTGCCCTCCCTTGGCTCTCAGAGATCAGGGCGGCCCTGCCAGGGCCCTGGTGCTGCCCGGCGAAGGGCCCGAAGCCTCTGTGCTGTTCCCTCGTACCTTGCTGATCTGAGGTCCGTCTCCTCTCCTCAACCTCTGGTCATTCAGTGTCCGCTATACTCTGGGGTCCTGCCGTCCCATATGCTGGGTCCCTGTTGGGTGTTTGCCGTGCTCCTCTGCAGAGCAGCCCGGTTTTTCTCCGGCGCGAGAAGGGAAGTGAGATCCTTTGTCCTACTCCGCCGCCATCTTCCGGAGGTCCTAGGTTTAAAACCAGGGCTAGGTTTAGGATTAGGCTTAGAAATAAAGTAGGGTTCGAGTTAGTGTTAGTTTTAGGTCTAGGGTTGATGTTATGGTTAGCTTTATGGTTAGGTCTAGGGTTTTTTTAGGGTTCAAATAAGATTTGCTCTAGGGTTAGGATTATGATTACGAATAGGGTTAGAGTAAGGACCGGAACCTCTGTAAGAGTTAGGTTCCGGTTATCTCTAGAATAAGGGTTATGGGTAAAATCAAGAACTAATCTCAGGTCAGGGAAGATGGTGGCAGAGTAGGACAAAGGATTTTGCTTCCCTCCACATGCTGGAGAAAAGTCAGGCTGATCTGCAGAGGAGCGCAGCAGATACCCAACAGGGACCCAGCATATAGGAAGGCAGGACTCCAGAAAGTGTAGCGGACACTGAATGACCAGAGGTAGAGGAGAGGAGACGACTGCAGATCATCAAGGTACGAGGGAACAGCACAGAGGCTGCAGGCCCTCTTCCGGGCTGCACCATGGGCCTGGCCGGGTTACCCCGGTCTCTGAGAGCCAAGGGCGGGCAACAACAACCCTGGGAGAGAACTAGTCACCGGCACCCTCCCTAACCAGCAGGGCACAGATTGGAAAACACCAGGAGAGATTAGTTTGCCTGTAGTGGCAGAGAGAGGAGTGGATATTGGGAAGCAAACCAGAGAGCTCTGATAACTTGTGGAGTCAGGCTGTGGTGGCCGGTTTGGGGAACTGAGTCACCCCTGCATTCCCGGTAGCCTGAGCCGGTGCTCCCACAGTCTTGGGGAGCTGCGAGCTACTGGCAGGGCCCCTGGAAGAGCGCCAGTCTCCAGCTCCATCTCTACCCAGCTGGGGCTCAGTCCGGAAAGCACTGGGAGTCAGGCTGTAGTTACCACCTTGGGGGTCTAAGAGTCGCTGTGTGTTCCTGGTAGCTCACGTTGCTAGTAGTGCGGGACTTGAGCTGGTGCTCCCACAGTCACGGGGGGCTGCAGGCTATTGGCAGGACCCCTGGAAGAGTGCCAGTCACCAGCTCCCTCCCGACCCAGCCAGTGCAGACTGAGAAGCACCGGGAGTCAGGTTGTGGCTGCTGGCTTGGAAGAATTGTGAGTTGCCCTGTGTGTTCAGCCACAGCACTGGGAAAGGTACAAGCCCAAGCCTGCGAGACCAGGAAAGCCTGGCTGGGAGCATGCGCCTTCACGCCAGGCCAGGGCTGGAATGCCTGGGGAAAAGCCTGCTCTAAGTGGGGCGCAGAAGAGCGATGCCAGTCTGGATCTTGGCAGGGCACAGGCATGCCAGTCTGGATCTTGACAGGGCACTGGTGAGACCAGCTGAGTTCACCGAGACAAGAGAAAGGCCACACTAATAGCCCCTGAGGCTGATGCAGCTAGTGAGACCAGAAGAAAAGGTTTGACCAGCTGGAAAACAATAAGAGGAGTAGGTAGAAGCGGAGAACACCAAGATACCTGCAGGAGACTGCTTCACTGAATTTCACAGGCATCCTACCACTGAAGTTCACACCATGAACCCAGGGAACCAGAACAGACCACATTAAGAAGCTGAAGCCAACAAGAAGAGCAACACAAACCATGGGAAGACAAAGAAAAAATCCCCAAATGAAAGAAAAGGAGGAAGCCCCAGAAAGAATGTGAGATGAAATAGAGGCAAGCCAACTATCAGATATTGAATTCAAAGCACTGGTTATCAGGAAATTCAAAGAGCTTACAATGAGCTACCAGAAACTACAGGGGAGCTACAGTGAACTCTCTGCAAACTACACCAACATGAAAAAGGAAATAGAAACCCTTAGTAAAGGCCAAGAGGAAATGAAGAATACAATTTCTGAACTGAAGAAATCAGTAGAAGATATGAAGAATAGAATCAATGAGGCAGAAGATCGCATAAGTGAGATCGAAGACAAGATAGAAAGAATCTCCCAGACAGACCAAATAATGGAAAAGAGAAACAGAAAAAATGAGGAGAATTTAAGAGAAATGCAAGACAACATGAAACATAATAATATCTGAATAATAGGAATACCAGAAGGAGAAGAAGAAGAACAAGGGATAGAAAACCTACTTGAAAGAGTAATAATGGAAAATTTTCCTAAGTTGAGGAGAGAGTAAGTCACACGGATTCAGGAATCGCAGAGAGTCCCAATCAGGTGGAACCCAAAGAGGCCTACTGCAAGACACATCATCATTAAAATGGCAAACCTCCAAGACAAAGAGAAAATCCTAAAGGCAGCAAGGGAGAAAAAGGAAGTAACATACAAGGGGGTCCCAATAAGGTTGGCTACTGACTTCTCAATGGAAACATTCCAAGCAAGAAGAGAATGGCAAGAAATATTCCAAGTAATGAGAAACAGAGGCCTACAACCAAGGCTACTTTACCCAGCAAGGCTCTCAATCAAGATAGAAGGCCAAATAAAGAGCTTCCAAGATAAAAGAAGTCTAAAAGAATACGCCTCCACCAAACCAGCTATACAAGAATTACTAAAAGGGCTGCTTAAGGAAAGGAAGTAAAAGAGAGAGACAGAGAGGAACACAGGTACACAAATGGCAATGAATAAGTACCTTTCAATAATAACCTTAAACATAAATGGATTAAATGCGCCAATTAAAAGACATAGAATAGCTGAATGGATAAGAAAGCATGACCCACACATATGCTGCCTACAAGACACCAACCTCAGGTCAAAGGACTACCACAGACTAAAAGTGAAAGGATGGAACCAAATTTTCCAAGCAAATGGACAAGAAAAAAAGCTGGAGTAGCAATTGTCATATCAGAAAAAATAGACTTCAAAAAAAGGGCCATAAAGAGAGACCCAGAAGGTCACTTCATAATACTGAAGGGGAGAATCCACCAAGAAGACATTAACATCATAAATATATATGCACCCAACATAGGAGCACCCAAATATAAAAAGTAAATTCTGGCCCTGGTTGGTGTAGCTCAGTGGATTGAGTGCGGACCTGTGAACCACACGATCGCGGTTTGATTCCCGGTCAGGGCACATGCCTGGGTTGCAGGCCAGTTCGCAGCAGGGAACTCACAAGTGGCAACCATACATTGATGTTTCTCTCCTTCTCTCCTTCCCTTTCTCTCTAAAGATAAATAAATAAAATATTAAAAATATATCTTAAGAAAAAAAGAAAATTCTGGAGGACCTCAAGAAAGATATTGACAGCAACACAATTATAGTATAGGATATTAACCCCACACTGTCAAAAATGGACAGATCTTCCAAACAAAATACCAATGAAGATATTGCAGAATTAAATGACACCCTAGATGAAATGGACCTAATTGATATATATAGAGAGCCCTCCATCCAAAGAAGGTAAATACACATTCTTTTCAAATACACATGGAATATGTTCAAGGATAGACCACACGGTAGGACACAAAACGAGCCTCAACAAATTCCAGAAAATTGAAATCATACCAAGTATTTTCTCTGATCACAAGGGGCTGAAATTAGAAACCAACCCCACAGGAGAAAACTCTAAACACCCAAAAGCATGGAAACTGAGTGGTATGCTATTAAACAATGAATGGGTCAAGATTGAAATTAGGGAAGTAATCAAAAAGTTTCTAGAAACAAATGAAAATGAACTCACAACGACCCAAAACTTATGGGACACAGTGAAGGCATTCCTGAGAGGGAAGTTCATAGCAATACAGGCTTACCTAAAGAAGATAGAAACATTTCAGACAAACAACCTAACCCCATGCCTGAAAGAACTTGAGGAACAGAAACAAAGACAGCCCAGAGCCAGTAGAAGGAAGAAATAAGCAAGATCAGAGCAGAATTAAGTGACATAGTGACTAAAAGCACAATTCTAAGGATCAATGAATCCAGGAGTTGGTTTTTTGAAAAGATAAACAAAATAGACAAACCTTTAAGTAGGCTCATCAAGAAAAGAAGAGAGAGGACCCAAATAAACACACTCAGAAATGAAAGAGGAGAGATTACAATCGATACCACAGAAATAGAGGGATTGTAAGAAATTACTATGCAGAATTTTATGCCAAGAAATTTGAAAATCTACATAAAATAAACACATTTTTAGGAAAAATATAATCTTCCAAACTCAATGAAAAAGAAGCAGTAAATTTGAAAAGGCCAATAACAACAGATGCAATTGAAGCAGTAATCAAAAAACTCCCTTCACAGAAAAGCCCTGGACCAGATGGTTTCACAGAATTCTACAAAGGTTTTAAGGAAGAGGTAATCCATATACTTCACAGACTATTCCAAAAAATCCGAAAAGAGGGAAAACTCCCCAACTCTTGTTATGAAGCCAGCATCATCCTAATTCCAAAGTCAGATAGAGACACAACAAAGAAAGAAAACTTTAGGCCAATATTGCTGATGAACATAGATACTAAAATCCTCAATAAAATATTGGCAATTTGCATCCAACAATACATCAAAAAGATCACACACCACGACCAAGTGGAATTCATCCCAGGGATGCAAGGATGGTTCAATATTTGTAAATCAGTAAATTTAATACACCACATAAACAAAAGCAAGGATAAAAACCACAGGGTCATATCAATAGACTCAGAAAAAGCTTTTGATAAGGTACAACACCTATTTATGATAAAGGTACTCAGAAAAATGGGAATAGAAGGAACATTCCTCAATATAATAAAGGCCATATATGAAAGACCTACAGCCAACATCATACTCAATGGGCGAAAACTAAAAGCTTTTCCACTAAGATCAGGAACAAGACAAGGTTGCCCACTTTCACCACTTCTATTCAATCCAGTATTGGAAGTTCTAGCCATAGTAATCAGGCAAGAAAAGGAAATAAAATGCATCCAAATTGGAAAGGAGGAAACAAAACTGGCACTGTTTGCAGATGACATGATAGTGTACATGGAAAATCCTATGGACTCTACCAGAAAATTGCTCAAAGTAATAAAAGAATTTGGCAAAAGAGCGGGATCCAAAGTTAATATCCAGAAGTCAAAGGCATTTTTGTATACCAATAATGAAGCAGCAGAAACAGAAATCAAGAAAAAAAATCCCATTCGATATAGCAAAAACAAAAATAAAATATCTTGGAGTAAATCTAACCAAGAAGGTAAAAGACCTGTATGCAGAAAACTACACAACACTGAAGAAAGAAATCAAGGAAGACACAAATAAATGGAAACATATACCATGTTCATGGATTGGAAGAATTAACATCATCAAAATGTCCATACTACCCAAAGCAATTTACAGATTCAATGCAATATCTATTAAAGTACCAATGGCTTATTTCACAGACATAGAACAAACACTTCTAAAATTTATATGGAACCATAAACGACCATGAATAGCAGCCACAATTTTGAGAAAGGAGAACAAATTAGGAGGGATCACAATACCTGATATCAAACTGTATTACAAGGCCACTGTAATCAAAACAGCCTGGTACTGGCATAAAAACAGGCACATCAACCAATGGAATGGAACAGAGAGCCCAGAAATAAACCCAACTCTCTACAGTCAATTAATATTCGACAAAGAGGGCAGTAACATAAAATGGAGTAAAGATAGCCTCTTTAACAAATGGTAAAGGGAAGGAATCACATGAACAAGTATTAAGGACACATGGACAATAACTAAGGGTGGGGGGCGGAAATGGGAGGTAGGTGGGGAGCATGAGATGGGGGGCTGGCACGTTTGGGAATATAAGACAGAAAGCTGTACTTGAACAAGAATTAAATAAAAAAATATTAAAAAAATAAATTCCTAATTCCGGTAAAAAAACAAACAAATGATATTGGGAGAACTGGACAGCTATCTGCAAAAAAATGAAACTGGAGCACCAACTTACACCATACACCAAAATAAAGTCAAGGTGGATAAAAGACTTAAATATAAGCCATGAAACCATTAAAGCCCTAGAGGAGAGCATTGGCAGGTAAATCTCAGATATTCCACGCAGCAATATTTTTACTGATTACTCCCCTTGAGCACGGGATAGAAAGGAAAGAATAAACAAATGGGATCTCATCAAAATTAAAAGCTTCTGCATGGCTAAGGGAAACAGTATCAAGATAAAAAGGGAAGTAACAGCTTGGGAAAACATATTTGCCAATGATACCTCAGACAAAGGTTTAATCTCCAAAATATACAAAGAACTCACTGGACTCCACTCAAAGAAGACAAGCATCCCAATTAAAAAATGGGGAAAGGACTTGAAGAGACAGTTCACCAAGGAGGACATACAGAGGATCCAGAGACACATGAAAGGATGCTTGATATCTCTAGCTATCAGAGAGATGCAAATTAAAACCACAATGAGATACCACTTAACACAAGTCAGAATGGCTATCATAAAGAAGGAAACAAACAAGTGCTGGAGAGGTTGTGTGGAACAGGGGACCCTAGTTCACTGTTGGTGGGATTTCAGACTGGTACAACCACTATGGAAAACAGTATGAAATTTTCTAAGAAAACTAAAAATGAACATGCCTTTTGACCCAGCAATTCCAGTATTAGGAGTATATCCTAAGAACCCTGAAACACCAATCCAAAAGAACCTATGCACCCCAATGTTCATAGCAGAACAATTCACGATAGCTAAGAGTTGGAATCAACCTAGATGCTCATCGGTAAATGACTAGATCAAAAAGCTATGGTACATTTACACAATGGAATTCTATGCTTCAGAAAGGAAGAAGGAGCTCCTACTGTTTGCAACATCATGGATGGAACTGGAAAGCATTATGCTGAGCAAAATAAGCCAGGCAGTGAAAGACAAATACCATATGATATCACCATTAACAGGAATCTAAACAAGAAAACAAAGAAGCAAGCTAAATATGACCAATGACACTCAAATACAGAACTTGCTGACAAGGTCCAGAGGGGAGAGGGGAGAGAATCTTAGGGGATAAGGGGAAGGACTCACATGAACAAGTATAAGGGACACATGGAGAATAACTAAGGATGGGGGGCGGAAAAGGGATGGAGGTGGGGAGCACTGGTTGGGGGCGGGTAGGCTTGGGAATATAAGACAGAAAACTGTACTTGAAGAAGAGCTAAATAAAAAAAAATTAAAAATAATAAAAAAAGAACTAATCTCAGGCTAGAATTAGGGTTAGTGTGAGGATTAGGGTTCAGGTTATGTGTAGGTTTTGGGTTAGGGTTAAATTAGGGCTTGTCTTAGGACTAGGTTTAAATTAAGTGCTAAAATTTCGGTTAGGGTTCGAATTATCATTTGGTGTAGGGCTAAGTTTAGGGTTTGGTCTCGGCTTAGGATTAGGGTGAGTGCTATGGCTAGTGTTGCGACTAGTGCTATGAATCGTTAACGTTAGTGTAAGGGCTAGGGCTAGGGTAAGGGGGTAAGATAAGGTGTATGACTAGGTTTACATTAGGGCTAGGGTTAGGGTTATCTGTAGTGGTAGGTTTATTTAGCGTTGTGGCTAGGGTTAGGGTTTGGTCCAGGGTTAGGGTTAGGGCTAGACTTAGGGATATGATTAGTGTTAGTGTTAGGGTTAGGGTTATGGTTGGAATGAGGATCAGGGCTAAGGCTAGTGTTAGGGTTAGAATTAGGTTTAGGGCCAGCACTAATAATAGGGTTAGGGTTACAGCTAGCGTTAGGTTTTGGGTTAGGGTTAAAATTATAATTAGGGATACGTCTAGGTTTAGGAGTAGGTCTTGGCTTCGGGTTAGGGTGAGGCTTAGGGCTAGTTTTACGACTAGAGCTGTGAAATGGTTAATGGTAGGGTTAGGGCCAGGAATGGGCTCAGGGGGAAGGTTTCGATTAGGTTTAAAGGTTAGGTTTAGTATTACATTTAGGGTTAGGTTTAGGGTGAGGGCTAGTGTTAGGGTTAGGGTTGGAGCTAGAGCAGGGTTCGGGTCAGTGTTAGTTTTAGGTCTGGGGTTGAGGTTAGAATTAGGGTTAGTGTTAGGGCTAAGGTTAGTGTTAGGTTTAAGAATAAGGTTAGTATTCAGGTTAAAATTATGATTAGGGTTAGGGTTAGATTTCGGGCTAAATCTAGTGTTAGGGTTAAGTCTTCATTTAGGGCTAAGACCCAAGCTACGGTTAGGGTTAGTGTTCGGATTAGGTATAGGGTTTGTGTTAGGGTTACTGCGAGGATTAAGGTTTAGGCCAGGGTTAAGTTCAGGGTTTGGGTTAGGGTTAGGTTTAGGGTTAGTCTTAGGGTTAGGTCTGAATTTAGAGTTAGGGCTAGGGTCAGGTTTAGGTCTAGGGTTAGTGTTAGGCTTTGGTCTAAATTTAGAGTTAGGGTTGGGTTTAGTGTTAGTTTTAGGTCTAGAGTTAGTGTTAGGGTAGGAGTGAGGTTAGTGTTCATATTAAGGTTAGGGCTAAAATAGGGCTAGGGCAAGAGTTAGGGCTAAGATTAGGTTTAGGGTTAGGGCTATGGTAAAGGCTAGAGTTAGGGATAGGGTTAGGGTTAGGGGTATTGTGTAGGGCTAGGGCTAGGGTTGGTGTTAGGGTGAGGTGTATGGTTAGGTTTAGAGTTAGGATTGGGGTAGGGTTAAAGCTGTGGTTAGGATTAGGGCTAGAGCTAGAATTAGTGTTAGTGTTATGCTAAGGTCTAGGTTTAGGGTTAGGTATAGTGTTAGTCTTAGGGGTAGGGTTAATGGTAGGGGTAGTTTTAGGGAAAGGGCAAGGGCTAGGTTTAGGGTTAGGATTAGGATTAGAGCTAAAGCTAGTGTAAAAGGTAGGGTTAGCGTTTGGAGTAATGCTAAGGCCAGAGCTAGGGTTAGGGTTATGGTTAGGGTTAGGGGCGGGACTAAAATATGGTTATAGTTATGATACAGTTATGGTTAGGTTTTGGGGTAGTGATATAATTAGGGCTATGTTAGAATTAGCTATAAGAATAACTTCAGTGTTAGAGTTAGTGGGAGCGCTAAAGCTAGGGTTCGGGTTATTGTTAGCATTAGGACCAGGACTAGGGTAAGGGCTAGGATAAGGGGTATGGCTAGGTTTAAGTTAGGGCTAGGGTTAGGGTTAGGTGTAGGGGTAGGTTTAGCCTTGTCGGTAGGGTTAAGGTGTGGTCTAGGGTTAGGTTTAGGTTTAGGGTTATGTGTAGGTTTAGTGTTAGTGTTAGGGTTAGGGTTGGGATATGGATTAGGGCTTAGGCTGCTGTTAGGCTTAGAACTAGGTTTAGGGACAGGGCTAGTAATACAATTAGTATTAGGGTTAGGGCTAGAGTTATGGGTAGGGCTAGGGCTAGGGTTGGTGTTAGGGTGATGAGTAGGGTTAGGTTTAGAGTTATCGTTAGGGTAGGGTTAAAGCTATGGCTAAGGTTCGGGCTAGGGTTATGGCTACAGCTAGAGCTAGGATTAGGGTTAGTGTTATGGTTAGGTCTATGGTAAGGGTTAGGTTCAGGGTTAGGCTTAGTGGTAGGGTTATTGGTAGGGGTAGCTGTAGGGATAGGTTTAGGTTTAGGGTTAGGGCTAGGTCTAGAGGTAAGGTTAGGTTTAGTTTTAGGATTAGGTATAAGGTTAGTGTTATGGTTAGGGCCACGTTTAGTGCTAGGGCTTGGTTCAAGATAAGGACTAGGGTTAGCGTTAGGATCAAGTTTAGGGTTAGGATTAGAGCTAAAGCTAGGGTAAAAGTTAGGGATAGTGTTTGGAGTAGGGCTAAGACCAGAGGTAGGGTTTGGGTTAGGGCTAGGGGTAATATTAGGGTTACAGTTATGAGACTATTATCGTCAGGGTTCAAGTTAGCGATATAGTTCGGGCTAGGTTAGAATTAGCTATGAGTTTAGCTTTAGTGTTTGTGTTAGAAGCAGGGCTAAAGCTAGGGTATGGGGTTTTTTTTGGAATTAAGGCTAAGTTTAGGATTAGGGTAAGGTTCAGATAAGGGGTATGTCTAGGTTTAGGTTTGGGCTAGGGTTAGGGTTAAGGTTACAGTTAGGGCTAGGGAAAGAGTTAAGTTTAGGGTAGGGATTAGGGTTTTGTTTAGGGTTAGGTTTAGGAATAGGGTTAGTATTTAGGTTAGGGCTAGAGGAGAGCTAGGGTTAGGGATAGTGTTAGGGTTAGGTCTAGGGTTAGGCTTAGGTTTATGGTTGGGCTTAGAGCTAGGGTTAAGGCTAGGGGTAGTTTTAGGGCTAGGGTTAGTGTTTTTGTTAGGGTGAGATCTAGGGTTAAGGTTATGGTTAGTTACAGAGCAAGGGTTAGTGCTTCGGCCAGGGTTAGGGTTAGGGTGAAAGCTAGTGCTAGGTCTCGGGTTAGGGTTTGGGTTATGGGTAGCGCTTTGGCTAGGTTTAGTTCTAAGGTTTATTCTAGGTTTAGGGTTAAGGCTAGGGCTAATTGCTAGGGTTAGGGTTATGTGTAGAATTATGATTAGGTGTAGGACTATGGCTAGTGTTTGGCTTAGGATTAGGGTCAGGGCTAGGGTTAGGTTTAAGGCTAGTGTCAGGGTTATGGTTAGTGATTGGGCTAGAGCTAGTGTTACAACTAGGGCTATGGTTAGGGTAAGGGTTAAGGTTAAGTCTACGTGTAGGGTTAGGTTTAGGATGATGATTAGGGTTAAGTTTAGGTTTAGAGTTAGTTTTAGGTTTAGGTTTAAAATGAGGGCTCAGGTTGGGTTTAGGTTTAGAGTTAGTGTTAGTTTTAGGTGTAGGGTTGAGTTTGTAGTTAGGGTTAGTGTTAGGGCTAAGGTTTGTTTTAGGGTTCAGATTCAAGTGTATGTTAGGGTTAAGACTATGTTTAGGGTTATGGTTAGAGTAAGGGCTAGGGCTTGTGTTAGAGTTAGGTGAGGGTTAGGGTTAGGATAGGACTACAGTAAGTGTTAGGGCTAGCATTAGGGCTAGTAGTAGGATTAGTGGTAGGACTAGGGTTAGATCTAGGTTAAAGTTTAGGGTTAGGGCTTGGGATCGATGTAGGGTTAAATTTAGGTTTAGGGCTAGGTTCAGGGTTAGGTTTAAATTTAGTTTTAGGGAAAAAGTTACAATACTTTTAGAGTTAGGGTTTACTGTGAGGACTAGGGTTAAGGTTAAAGTTAAATTTAGAGTTCGGTCTAGGATTAGAACTACGGCTAGAATTTGATTTAGGGTTAAGATTGGAGTTAATGTAAGGGTTAGGGCTAGAACTAGAGTTATAGTTAGGGTTGCGGTTAGGGTTAGGGTTAGGGTAAGGGCAAGTGCTGGGACTAAGGTTACTGTTAGGGTTAGGGTAAAGTCTGGGTTAAGGTTTAGGGTTAGAATTAGGGCTAAGTTTAGGGCTACATTTAGGTTTAGGGCTAGGGTTAGGTTTAGGTTTAGAATTATGATTAGATGTAGGGCTCAGGTTAGGGGCAGGGCTCAGGTTAGGGTTAGTGCTGAGGCTAGGGCTAGTGTTACGACTAGGGCTATGGTTAGGGTTATGGTTAGGGTTAAGGATAAGGTTAGGTCTAGGTTTAGGGTTAGGATAATGATTAGGGTTAAGTGTAGGTGTAGGGTTAGTTTTAGGGTTAGGTTTAAAATGAGGGCTCGGTTTAGGGTTAGGATTAGGGTTAGAGATAGAGCAGGGTTCGAGTTAGTGTTAGTTTTAGGTCTAGGGTTGATATTATGGTTAGCGTCAGTGTTAGGGCTAGGGTTTGTTTTAGGGTTCAGAATAAGATTCGTTTTAAGTTTAGGATTATGATTAGGAATATGGTTAGAGTAAGGGCTAGGACCTGTGTTAGAGTTAGGTTACATTATCTCTAGAAGTAGGGTTATGGATAGAACCAAGTACTAGTCTAAGGCTAGGAATAGGTTAGTGTGAGGATTCAGGTTCAGGTTATGTCTGGGTTTGGGTTAGGGTTAAAATTAAGGCTAGTCTTAGGAATAGGTTTGAATTTAGGGCTAGAGTTAGGGTTAGAATTAGAGTTAAAATTAGGTGTAGGGCTAGGTTTAGGTTTAGGTCTCAGCTTAGAGTTAGGGTGATGGTTAGGGCTAGTGAGCAAATAGGGCTCTAAAAGGGTTAGGGTTAGCGCTAAGACTAGGGTTAGGGGGAAGGTTATGATTAAGGTTGAAGGTTAGGTTTTGCGTTAGACTTAGGGTAGGTTGAGGGTGAAGGCTAGTGTTAGGGTTAGGGTTGGAGCTAGCTAGTGCTATTGTTAGGGTTAGTGTTTAGATTATATATAGGGTTCATGTTAGGGTTACGCGAGGGTTCAGATTTAGGCCAGGGTTAAGTTTAGGGTTAGGGTTAGGTTCAGGGTTAGGCTTAGTGCTAGGTTTATTGGTAGGGGTAGCATTAGGACTAGGGATAGGTTTGGGTTCACGGTTAGGGCTAGGTCTAGACCTAGGGTTAGGTTTAGGTTTAGGATTATGTATAGGTTTTGTATTATGGTTAGAGCTAGGTTTAGTGCCATGGCTTGGTTCAGGTAAGGACTAGGTTTAGTATTAGGATCAGTTTTAGGGTCAGGATTAGAGCTAAAGCTAGGGTAAAAGTTAGGGTTAGCGTTTGGTGTAGGGCTAAGGCCAGAGGTAGGGTTTGGGTTAGAATTAGAGTGAGCTTCAGGCTAGGGGTAATATTATGCTTACAGTTAGGATACTCTATGGTTAGGGTTCAAGTTAGTGATATAGTTAGCACTAGGTTAGTATTTGCTATAAGGTTAGCTTTAGTGTTTGTGTTAAGGGTAGAGCTAAAGCTAGGGTTTGGGTTATTGTTGGGGTTAGGGCTAAGGTTAGAGTCAGGGTTAGGGCTCGGATAAGGGGTATGGCTAGGTTTAGGTTAGGGCTAGGCTTAGTGTTAGGGTTAGGGTTAAGGTTTCAGTTGGGGTTAGGGCAAGAGTTAAGTTTAGGGTTGGGATTAGGGTTTTGTTTAGGATTAGGTTTAGGAATAGGGTTAGTATTTAGGCTAGGGCTAGAGGAGAGCTAGGGTTAGGGTTAGTGTAAGGGTTAGGTCTAGGGTTAGGCTTAGGTTTATGGTTGGGCTTAGAGCTCGGGTTAAGGCTAGGGGTTAGTGTTTTTGTTAGGTGAGATCTGGGATTAGGGTTATGGTTAGTTACAGAGCTAGGGTTAGGGCTAGGGCAAGGGTTAGGGTTAGGGCAAGAGCTAGTTCTAGGTTTAGCATTAGGGTTAGGGGTAGAACGTGGGCTAGGGTTATGGTTATGTGTAGGAGTATGATTTGGCATTAGACTATGGTTAGTGTTCGGGCTAGGGTTAGGGTCAGGGTTAGGGTTATGTTTAAAACTAGTGTCAGCGTTTGGATTAGGGTTAGGGTTAGTGATTGAGCTAGAGCTAGTGTTACAATTAGGGCTATGGTTAGAGTTAGGGTTAAGGTTAGGTCTAGGTGTAGGGTTAGGGTTAGGATTACAATTAGGGTTAAGTTTATGTTTAGAGTTAGTTTTAGGTTTAGGTTTACAATGAGGGCTCAGGTTAGTGTTAGGGTTAGAGTTAGTGTTAGTTTTAGGTGTAGGCTTGAGTTTGTGGCTAGGGTTAGTGTTAGAGCTAGGGTTTTTTTAGGGTTCAGAATCAGGTTTGTTTTAGGGTTAGGAATATGATTAGGGTAATGGTTAGTGTAAGGGCTAGAACTTGTGTTAGAGTTAGGTTAGGGTTAGGGTTAGTACTAGGGTAAGTGTTAGGGCTAGCATTAGGGCTAGTACTAGGGTTAGTGGTAGGGCTAGGGTTAGATATAGGTTAAGGTTTAGGGTTAGGGCTAGGGTTAGAATTAGAGTTAGATTGAGGTTTAGGTCTAGGTTCAGGGTTAGGTTTAAATTTAGTTTTAGGGAAAAAGTTACAATACTTTTACAGTTAGTGTTTTCTGTGAGGACTAGGGTTAAGGTTCAAGTTAAATTCAGGATTTGGGCTAGGATCAGAACTACAGCAAAAATTTGGTTTAGGGCTAAGATTAGAGTTAGGGTTAGGTTTAGAGCTAGAGCAGGGTTTGGGTTAGTGTTAGTTTTAGGTCTAGGCTTGAGGTTAGATTTAGGGTTTGTGTGAGGGCTAGGGTTAGTGTCAGGGTTAAGAATAAGGTTAATATTAGGGTTAAAATTTTGATTAGGTTTAGAGTTATAGTTAGGGCAAGGGCTAGTGTTTGGATTACATTTTCATTTAGGGTTAGGTGTATGGTTAGGGCTGGGGTTTGTGTTTTTAGAGTCAGTGTTACTGTTAGGGTTAGGGTTATGGATAGGTTTACTTCTAGGGCTAAGTCCCAAGCTATGGTTAGGGTTAGTGTTCGGATTAGGTATACGGTTTGTGTTAGGGATATGGCGAGGTTTAAGGTTTAGGCCAGGGTTAAGTTTAGGGTTAGGTTTACAATTAGGTTTATGGTTAGGGTTAGGTTTAGGGTTAGTCTTAGGGTTAGGTCTGAATTTAGAGTAAGGGCTAGGGTCAGGTTTAGGTCTAGGGTTACTGTTAGGCTTTCAGCTAAAGCTAGAGCTAGGGTTGGGGTTACTGTTAGTTTTAGGCCTAGGGTTAGTGTTAAAGTAGAAGTGAGGTTAGTGTTATTATTAGGGCTAGAATATAGCTATGAGTAGGGTTAAGGCTAGGATGATGTTTAGAGTTAGGGCCCTGGTAATTGCTAGGGTTGGAATTAGGGCCAGTGTTATGTTTAGGGCTAGGGCTTGGGTTGGAGTTAAAGTGAGATGTAGGTTTAGGGTTAGTTTTCGGGTTAGGGTAAGGTTAAAGCTATGGATAGGGTTAGTCCTAGGGTTAGGGCTTGAGCTAGAGCTAGGGTTAAGTTAATGTTAGGGTTAGGTCTAGGTTTAGGGTTAGGTTTCATTTTAGGCTTAGGGCTAGGGTAAAGGCTAGGGGTAGTTTTGGGGCCAGGGCTAGGATTTTTGTTAGGGTGAGATCTAGGGTTTAGTTTAGGTTTAGGTTTAAAGCTAGGGTTAGGGCTAGGAATAGGGTTAGGGTTAGGGCTGAGGTTAGTGTCAGGGTTAAGGATAAGGTTAGTAGTAGAGTTAAGATTATAATTAGGTTAGGGTTAGAGTTAGGATAGGACTAATGTTAGGGTTAGGTTTCGATTTAGGGTTAGGTGTTGGGGGAAGTCTAGGTTTAGGGTCAGGGTTATGTTTAGGGCTAGGGCCCAAGCTATGGTTAGGATTAGTGTTAAGATTAGGTATAGTGTTTGTTTTAGGTTTACAGTTAGGGTTAAGGCTTAGTCCAGGCTTAAATTTAGGAGTAGGGTTAGGTTTATTGTTAGGGTTTGGTTTAGGGTTAGTGTTAGGGTTAGGGCTAAATTTAGGGTTAGGGTTACGTCTAGGATCAGTGTGAGGGTTTGGACTAAAGCTAGAGCTAGGGTTGGTGTTGTTTTAGTATTAGGTCTAGGGTTAAGGTTAGAGTTAAGGGTGAGTTTAGTGTTAGTGTTAAGGTTAGGGCTAAATAGGGGTAGGGCTAGAGTTAGGGCTAAGATTAGGTTTAGGGTTAGGGCTGTGGTAAGGGCTAGGGTTAGGATTAGGGCTAGGCTTATGTATAGGGCTGGGGTTATTGTTAGGGTGAGGTGTAGGTTTAGGTTTACACTTAGGATTAGGGTAGGGTTAAAGCTATGGATGTGTTAGGGTTAGGGTTAGGGCTAAAGCTAGAGCTAGATTGAGGGTTAGTGTTATGGTTAGGTCTAGTGTTAGGGTTAGGTGTAGGGTTAGGCTTAGGGGTAGGGTTAATCCTAGGGGTAGTTTTAGGGCTAGGGCTAGGTTTAGGGTTAGGATTAGAGCTAAAGCTAGGGGGAAAGTTAGGGTTAGTGTTTGGAGTAAAGTTAAGGCCAGAGCTAGTGTGAGGGTTAGGATTATGGTTAGGTTTAGGGCTGGGGCTAAAATTATGATTATGATACACTTATGATTAGGTTTCAGGTTATTGATATAGTTAGGGCTAGTTTAGAATTAGCTATAAGATTAGCTTTAGTGTTAGGGTTAGGGGTAGTGCTAAAGCTAGGGTTTGGGTTATTGTTACAATTAGTACTAGGGTTAGGGTTAGGGCTAGGATAAGGGGTATGGCTAGGTTTAAGTTAGGACTAGGGTTAGGGTTAAGTTCAGGGTTAGGCTTAGTGCTAGGGTTAACGCTAGGGGTAGTTTTAGGGCTAGGGCTAGGTTTAGGTTTAGGTTTAAGGCTGGTGTTAAGTCTAGGTCTAGGGCTAGGTCTCGAGCTAGGGTTAGGTTTAGTTTTAGGATTAGGTATAGGAGTAGTGTTAGAGGTAGGGCTAGATTTAGGGCTAGGGCTTGGTTCAAGGTTAGGACTGGGGTTAGGGTTAGGATCAGGTTTAGGGTTAGGATTGGAGCTAAATCTAGGGTAAAAGTTCGGGTTAGCATTTGGAGTAGGGCTAAGACCAGAGGTAGGGATTGGGTTAAAATTAGGGTGAGTTTTAGGGCTAGGGGTATTATTATGGTTACTATTATTATTATTATGGTATTATTATGGTTATTATTATTATGGTTAGGATACTGTTTCAGTTAGTGTTCGAGTTAGCGATATAGTTAGGCCTAAGTTAGAATTAGCTCTAAGTTTAGCTTTAGTGTTAGTGTTAAAGGTAGGGCTAAAGCTAGGGTTTGGATTATTGTTAGGGTTAGGGTTAGGGTTAGTGTTAAAGTTAGGGTTAAGGTTACATTTAGGGTTAGGGCAAGTGTTAAGTTTAGGGTTGGGATTAGGGTTTTGTTTAGGTTTAGGTTTAGGAATAGATTTAGTTTTTAGATTAGGGCTAGAGGAGAGCCAGGGTTAGGGTTAGTGTTAGGGTTAGGTCTAGGGTTAGGCTTACGTTTATGGTTGTTCTTAGAGCTCATGTTAAGGCTAGGGGTAGTTTCGAGGCTAGGGCTAGTTTTTTTGTTAGGGTGATATCTAGGGTTAAGTTTATGATTAGGTAGAGGCCTAGGGTTAGTGCTAGAGTGAGAGCTAGTGCTAGGTCTAGAGTTAGGTTTAGGGCTATGGCTAAGGCTTGAGTTAGGGTTTTGTGTAGAATTGTGACTAGGTGGTTTGTGTAGAATAGGACTATATGGTTAGTGTTCGGGCTAAGGTTAGGGTCAGAATTAGGGTTAAATTTAAGGCTAGTGTCAGGGTTAGGATTAGGATTAAAGTTAGTTATTGGGCTAGAGCTGGTGTTACAATTAGGGTTATGGTTAGGGTTAGGGTTAAGATTACGTCTAGGTGTAGGATTAGGGTTTGAATAATGATTAGGGTTAAGTTTAGGTTTAGGGTTAGTTTTAGGTTTAGGGTTGGTTTTAGGTTAAGGTTTAAATTAGGGCTCAGGTTAGGGTTAGGGTTAGGTTTAGGGTTAGAGTTAGTGTTAGTTTTAGGTCTAGGCTTGAGTTTGTTGTTAGAGTTAGTGTTAGGGCTAGGGTTTGTTTTAGGGTTCAGAATCAGGTTTGTTTTTTTAATATATTTTATTGATTATGCTGTTACAATTGTCCCATTTTTTCTCCCCTTTATTCCACTCTGCCCTGAAACCCCTACCCACATTCTCCCCACTTAGTTCATGTCCATGAGTCATACATGTAAGTTCTTTGCCTTTTTCATTCCCTGTACTATTCTTAACCTCCCCCTGTCTATTTTGTACCTATCATTTGTACTTCTTATTCCCTGTGTGTTTTCCTCCATTCTTCCCCCTCTCCCCGCTGATAATCCTCCATGTGATCTCCATTTTTTTTGTGATTCTGTTCTTGTTCTAGTTGTTTGCTTAGTTTGTTTTTGTTTTCAATTCAGTTGTTGATAGTTTCTTTTTCCAATTTTTTATTTAATTATTTTTCAAGTACAGTTTTCTGTCTATTTCTCCCATCCCATCCCACCCATTTCTACCCTTCCACCCTTCTATTTCCACCCTTTTCCACCCTTCTAAGTTGTTGTCCATGTGTCCTTTATATATGTTCCTCTAAATACCTCCCCTATTTCCCCTGAAATTCCCTCCCCTCTCCCCCCTGGTCACTGTCAGCCTGTTCTCTATTTCAGTGTCTTTGGTTATATATATATATATTAATATTTTAAAATGTAATTCTTATTCAAGTACAGTTTTCTGTTTTATATTCCCTGCCCTGCCCTCAGTGTCTTGAAGTAGCTTCTCCAATACGTATTTTGCGGTAGGATTGATAGCGAAAGGCTTTTGAACGTACTGTTCCATCATCCAATAAGTGAATAGATTCTTAAAACTGTAGCGTGTATTCGATGAAGTATAATATGCATTACACTTTCCACCAAAGTAGCCTTCCTGTACAAAACTACAGAGAAGCTGAGATCTCTAGTTGTGTACCCCCTGACTTGAGAATAAGCCTTCCGTGAATGTCAACATGAATACATGCTAACAGTCTACTTTTTCACCACGTGTATTTCTCTCTGATATAGCATTAATGAATTCCTCGAATTCATAGAAAACACCTATCAGTGAATTGCACCCTAAGACCAGAGCTTTAGGCCAACTCTGTGTGCGGTGTTAAAATTGCTTCATCATTGTACCTCTCTAATAGACATTTAAAATGCATGGTAATCTGGCAATAAACACATAGTGTCTTAACCTTTCCGTTTGAAGCACTTCTCTGAAATGTCACTTTTCTCACAGGTTATTATCCAAAGAGCTGCTGAACTACCATTTCTTCAGCCAATGAGTGAACTATCAGGCAGAAATATATCCCCTCGAAACAGAGTCAGCAACTATACCAGAGTGTTCCCCCAAGTATTTTAATAGGTGGAACGTATAGCCTAACTAAGAAATGTGTGTGCCTGGTACCATGTAAGTTTGAACCGAATGGCAGTAGTGTAAGTGAATAGGAAACTGAAATAACAATCTTAGGAACTTTACAGCATCTCACTCTGGTAATTCCATAGTGAGGTATTTACCCTTCTCTAAGTGACAGGGAACTGGAAACATTTCCTATGCAACGGGTTTTCAGCACAAGATATCCATGCGGTATAGAGACTCATGTGTGGGCTCACTTTACTAGAAGATGAAATGCGTGATCACTCAGAATGTATGGCCTTCTTCCGTCACTGTGTTGAAGTAGCTTCTCCAATATACGTTTTGCAGTAGGACTGATAGCGAAAGGCTTTTGAACATACTGTTCTGTCATGCAATAAGTGAATAGATTCTTAAAACTGTAGCGTGTATTCAGAGAATTATCTTATGCAGTACACTTTCCACCAAAGTAGCCTTTCCTGTACAAAATGACAGAGAAGCTGAGATCCCTAGACTGTGTACTCCCTAAGTTGAGAATAAGCCTTTGGTGAATGTCCAAATGAATACCATGCTAACAGTCCAATTTTGGCCACCAAGTGCATTTCTCTCTGATATACCATTAATGAATGCTTTGAATTCATTAAAATTACTGGGAGTGAACATGTTCCATAAGACATGTATTTTAGACCAACTCCATGCATTCCGTTGAAACCGCTTTGTCATTGTACCTCTCTAAGAAAGAGTTGAGATGCATGATGTCTCAGTTAATAAATACATAGGGTTTTAACCCCACCTGCTGAAGCATTTCCCTGCAATGTCACTCTTCTCTCAATTTATTAGCCAGACTAATTAGCCATTTCGTTCATAAGCAAGTAAGAGAGGTAGCCGGCAGCAAGGTGTCATCTAGAAAAACAGCCAGCAACTATACCAAAGTTTTCCCCAAAGTATTTTCATAGGTGGAACATGTAGCCCAACTAAGAAGTGTGTGTATCTGGTACCACATAAGTTGGAACAGAACCGCAGTAGTGTAAGTGAATAGGAAACAAAAATAACAATCTTAAGAGCTTTACAGCATCACAATCTTATAATACCGCTGTCAGGTATTTAGAGTTTTCTCAGTGACAGGGAACTGGAAACATTTCCTATGCAACTAGGTTTCAGCACAAGATATCCATGCGGTTTAGAGCCTCATGAGTGGGCTCACATTACAAGAAGATGAAATGCGTGGTGACTCAGAGTGTAACACTAATACTATACCAAATCCTAACCTTAAACCTAACCCTAATTCTAAATTTAACCCTGTACAAAATCTTAACCCTAGCTCTAAATCTTAAACACACCCTATATTTAATCCTGACGCTATTCCTAACCATAGCTCGGGCCCTAGACCTAGACATAGCCCTAACACTATACCTAGAATTATCCCAACACCTAACCCTAAATGGAGATTTATCTCTAACACTGGGCTCTGCCCTAACTCTAACCCTAGACCTAATTATAATCCTAACTCTTCTACTAACCTTATTCTTTTTTTCACATTTTATTTTTTATCATTAATTTTAATTTAATTATTTTTCAATTATCATTTTCTGTCTATTTCTTCCATCTCATCCCACCCTTCGTGCTTCCCCCTCCCTCCCATTTCCACACTTCTCAGTTGTTGTCCATGTATTCTTTATATATGTTCCTCTAAATCCTTTTCCTATTTCCCCTGAAATTTCCTCCCCTCTCGTCACTGTCAGCCTGTTGTCTATTTCAGTGTCTTTGGTTATATTTTCCTTGCTTGTTTCTTTTGTTGTTTAGCTTCCTGTTAAAGGTGAGATCATATGGTATTTGTCCTTCAACACCTGGCTTATTTCACTCAGCATAATGCTTTCCAGTTCCATCCAAGCTGCTGCAAAATCTAGGAGCTCCTTCTTTCTTCTGCATAGAATTTCATTGGGTATATGTATCATAGTTTTTCCATCCATTCATTTACTGACAGGCACCTACGTTGCTTCCAACTCTTTGCTAATGTAAATCGTGCTGCTATGAACATTGGGGTTCATAGGTTCTTTGGGATTGGTGTTTTAGGTTTCTTAGGATACAATCCTAGCAGGGGAATTGCTGCGTCAAAAGGCAAGTCCAACTTTAGTTTTCTGAGAAAATTCCATAGTGTTTTCCATAATGGTTATACCATTCTGCAATCCCACCAACAGTGGACCAGAGTCCCCTTTTCCCCACACCCTCTCCAACATTTGTTGTTTATTGCTTTGTTTATGATAGCCATTATGACTGGTGTAAAGTGGTATCTCATTGTGGTTTTAATTTGCATCTCTCTGATAGCAAGCGATATTGAGCGTCTCTTCATGTGTCTCTGGATACTCTGTATGTCCTCCTTGGAGAAGTGTCTGTTCAAGTCCTTTGCCCATAGTTTAATTGGGTTAGTTGTCTTCTTAGAGTGAAGTCGTGTGAGTTCTTTGTATATTTTGGAGATTAAACCTTTGTCTGAGGTATCATTGGCAAATATGTTTTCCCATACAGTTGGTTGTCTTTTTATTTTAATGCTGTTTTCTTTAGCTGCACAGAAGCTTTTAATTTTGATGAGATCCCATTTGTTTATTCTTTCCTTTATATTCCTTGCTCTAGCAGACATATCAGTAAAAATGTTGCTGCGTGAAATATCTGAGATTTTCCTGCCAATGTTCTCCTCCAGGACATTAATGGTGTCACGGCTTATATTTAAGTCTTTTATCCAGCTTGAATTTATTTTGCTGTATGATGTAAGTTGGTGCTCAATTTCCTTTTTTTTTTATGATGCTGTCCAGTTCTCCCAACACCACTTGTTGAAGAGGCTATCTTTACCCAATTTTATGTTACTGTCCTTTTCGTGAAATATTAATTGACTATAGAGAGTTCGGTTTATTTCTGGGTTCTCTACTCTGTTCCATTGCTCTACGTGCCTGTTTTTATGCCAGTGCCAGGCTGTTTTGATTACAGTGGCCTTGTAATACAGTTTGATATCAGGTATTGTGATCCCTCCTACTTTGTTCTTCTTTCTTAACATTGCAGCTGCTATTTGGGGTCCTTTATGGTTCCATATAAATTTTTGAAGTGTTTGTTCTATGTATGTGAAATATGCCATTGGTACTTTAATAGGTATTGCATTGAATGTGTAAATTGCTTTGGGTAGTATGGACATTTAGACAATGTTAATTCTTCCAATCCATGAACACGGTATATGTTTCCATTTGTTTGTGTCTTCCTTGATTTCTTTCTTCAGTGTTGTGTAGTTTTCTGCATACAGGTCTTTACCTCCTTGGTTAGGTTTATTCCCAAATATTTTATTTTTCTTTTTGCTCTATCGAATGGGATTTTTTTCTTGATTTCTGCTTCTGCTGATTCATTGTTAGTATACAAAAATGCCTTTCCTTTTTGGATGTTGACTTTCTATCCCGCTGTTTTGCCAAATTTATTTATTAGCTCGAGCAGTTTTTTTGGTAGAGTCCATAGGATTTTCCATGTACCATATCATGTAATCTGCAAACAACGACAGTGCTGTTTCCTCCTTTCCAATTTGAATGCCTTTTATTCCCTTTTCTTGCCTGATCATTGAGGCTAAAACTTCCAATACTATATTAAATAGAAATGGTGAAAGTGGGCAACCTTGTCTTATTTCTGATCTTAGTGGAAAAGCTTTTAGTTTTTGCCCATTGAGTATGATGTTGGCTGTAGGTCTTTCATATATGGCCTTTATTATTTTTGAGGAATGTTCCCTCTATTCCCATTTTTCTGAGTACCATTATCATAAATGGGTGTTGCAGCTTATCAAAAGCTTTTTCTGCATCTATTGATATGATCATCTGGTATTTGTCTTTGCTTTTGTTCACGTGATGTATTACATTTACTTGTTTGCAGATATTGAACCATCCTTGCATCCCTGGGATGAATCCCTCTTGGTCATGGTGCATGATCTTTTTGATGTATTGTTGGATGCGATTTGCCAATATTTTGTTGAGGATTTCAGCATCTATGTTCATCAGCAATATTGACCTGAAGTTTTCTTCCTTTGTTGTGCCTCTATTTAGTTTTGGAATTAGGATGATGCTCGCTTCATAAAAAGAGCTGGGGAGTTTCCCATCATTTTGCATTTTTTGGAATAGTCTGTGAAGAATAGGGGTTAGTGCTTCGTTAAATGCTTTGTAGAAGTCTCCTGTGAAACCATCTGGTCCAGGGCTTTTGTATGATGGAAGTTTTTTGATTACTGCTTCAATTTCATTTGTTGTTATTGGTCTGTACAGGCTTTCTATTTCTTCTTAATTGAATTTGCTAAGATTACATTTTTCTAGAAATTTGTGTATTTCATCTAGGTTTTCAAATTTCTTGGCATACAATTCTTCATAGTAATTTCTTACCATCCCTTCTATTTATGTGGTATCAGTTGTAATCTCTCCTCTTTCATTTCTTATTGTGTTTATTTGCGTCCTTTCTCTTCTTTTCTTAATGAGCCTACTTAAAGTCTTATCTATTTTGTTTATCTTTTCAAAACACCAATTCTTGGATTCATTGATCCTTAAAATTGTGCTTTTAGTCTCCATGTCATTTAATTCTGCTCTGATCTTGGTTACTTCTTTACTTCTACTTGCTCTGGGCTGTCTTTGTTGTTGTTCTTGAGTTCTTGCAGGGGTCGGGTTAGGTTGTTTGCTTGAAATGTTTCTATCTTCTTTAGGTAAGTTTGTATTGCTATGAACTTCCCTCCCAGGTCTGCCTTCACCGTTTTTCATAAGTTTTGCTTGTTGTGAATTCATTTTCATTTATTTCCAGAAACTTTTTGATTTCTTCCCTAATTTCAATCTTGACCAATTCTTTGTTAAATAACATACCATTCAGTCTCCATGATTATGTGTGTTTTGGGCTTTTTTACTTGGTGTTCGTTTTTAATTTCAGTCCCTTGTGGTCAGAGAAAATGCTTGTAGTAACCTTATAATTGACCCTGACACTAACCTCAGCTCTAACCCTAACCCTAGCCCTAGCCCTAACCCTAACTTTTAACCTAAACCTAAACTTTGCCCTAGACACCACCCTAACAAAGAAGCCTAGTCGTGGCCCTGAAACTACCCCTAGCCTTTACCTTAGCCCTAAGCCTAACAGGAAACCTAACCTTAGACCTAACCCTAAAACTAACCCTAAACCTAGCACTAGCTGAAGCCCTAACCCTTGGACTAACCCTAGCCATAGCTTTAACCTAATGCTAACCCTAACCCTAACAATGCTAACCCTAGCCATAATCCAACACCTAACCCTAAATGAAAACTTAACCTGAACACTAGCCCTTGCCATAGCTCTTCCCTAACCCTACACCTAATCATAATTCTGACCCTAAACCATAACCCAGACCTTACCCTAACCCTAACAATAACCTTAGTCCCAGCCCTTGCCCTTGCCATAATGCTAACTGTAACCCTTCTATAACCCCAGTTCTAGTTCTAACCTTAACTCTAAGTTAAATTTAACCCTAAGCCAAATCTAGGTGCAGTTCTGATCTTACCACAAACCCTAAATTTCACTTTAACCATAACGCTAGTCCTCACAGAAAACCCTAACTCTAAACTTACTGTAACTTTTACCCAAAACTAAATTTTAACCTAACTCTGTACCTAGCCCTGAACCTAAATCTAACCCTACCTCTAATCCTAGACCTAACTCTAAAACCTTAACTTAGGTCTAACCCTATCCTTACCACTAACCCAAGTAGTAGCCCTAATGCTAGCCCTAACCATTACCCTAGTCTTAACCCTAACCCTAACCCTAACCTAACCCTAAAACAAGCCCTAGCCCTTACTCTAACCGTAACCCTAGTCATAATCCTAACCCTAACACAAACCTGATTCTGGAGAGGAGAGGAAAATGGCGGCAGAGTAGGACGGAGCGACTCCAGTTCTCATACCCCTGGGAGAAAATCCTGGCAGATTTACTGAAGAACAGCGCAATCAATTCCCCAACCAACAATTCCCCAGCATTTATAAAAATAAGAGACCAGAGATACTGATGAACACAACAGCTACAGGTTGTTGGGGTCTGAGGGATGCGAGTAAGGACAGAGGTGGCCAGGCTGACAGTAGCCATTGGCCAGCACATAAAGACCTCAGGGCCGTGGCTGCCGCAGCGGTCGGAGCTCAGAGACTTCCTTCCGTCTGTGCCGAGCGACAGGGGCGTCTGCCACCGAGGACTCATCGGGAACCCAGCACCTGTGAGTAAAGACAAAAGCGGGAGCGGCAGGGCCTGCTGCCCTCGGTCAGCCCGAAAAGCCTCGGAGCTGCTGCTACCACCACATTAGGGGTGTAGAGGCCTCCATCTGCAGCCAGTGCCACGGAGGACTCATAGAGAGCCCAGCACCCAGTGGAGCATTGGGCCAGCTGTGGGGTCCTTGGAAGAGCTGGCTCCCTCCCTCACCACTTATGCGGGGCTGGGTGGCAGAGACCTGTCTTCCTAGGTGAGCAGGGATGGTGGCAAGGACAGGGGGCCATGTTCAGTTGCGATCTCTGTGGTTGCCAGCCCATCAGCCTGCCAGCCGAGGAAATTTGAGAGGAGCATTGTCCTAACAAGTCAGGTTGGGGATTGGGCTGGGCTGAGAGGCATGCTTTCTGGAGAAGTGTTTACTGGAAAGTGGTCTGAGGTGTTCTCCTGTGAAGGCAGCTTGACTTGCTTCTCACCCAGCCACAGGACTGGGAAGGACCAGTACCAGATCCTGTGGGACCAAGGCAGACTGTCAGGTGGGCGGGCGCCCGCACCCCAGTCTGGTAGCCTGGCTGGTGGGCAGGTGTACGCCAGGGCCTAAAACCCAGCCCATAAAGGGGTCCTGCCAAAACCAGAGAAACCAGATTGGACAGTTTGAAACCAACAAGAAAGGACGTTTTTTTTGTTTTTGTTTTTGTTTTTACTTTTATTTTTAAACTTTTTCAGTAATCGTATATATTTTTAAATTTTATTGTTGCTGTATCTTTCAGTACTCTGTTCCTCTCCTTTCTTTTTTCCTGTTTTAGTCCTTCTTCATTTCACCCCAAACTTACTGCTTTTTCCTCACTTCTCTTGCCCATTTTTTGTGTTTGTTTGTTTGTTTGTTGCTTTCTATACCACTGTAAATACTTCACAACACATCTCTCCAGTCTTAGCCCACTTTACAGGTTCCTGAATTCTATTACTGTAGTGATTAACTCTACTTGCTCACACACTACATCTATTTACTATTCTTTACTCTCACCTTACCTCAAAATATGACCACCCGCAACCTCACTGCTTTCTAGATACAACTCACAAGCCTTCCCTCCCCAACAAGAACTTATCTTTGGTCTATCCTTTCCTAGAGGTGGCAAATTGGGTTGAAGATTACAGTTAACAATATATATAGCCTAAAGATCTTCTATCTCTTCTCTACCAGCTGTGACAGTAAATAGCATAAAGTACTCTCCTGCAGTCATAAACCATTTTGCCTCCCCCTTCAGCTGATCACACACACACAAAGAAAGGAGTAGGTGGAAGCAGAGAACATCAAGATATATGCAGGAGACTGCACCACTGAATTTCACAGGAATTCTACCATGGAAGTTCACACCATAAACCTAGGGAGTGAGAATAGATCAATTTAAAGGGCTGAAGCTAACAAGAAGAGTCTCATAAGCAATGGGAAGACAAAGAAACAATGTCCAAATGAAAGAAAAGGTGGAAGTCTCAGAAATAATGTCAGATGAAAGAGAGGCAAGTCAGATATCAGATATTGAATTCAAAGCACTAGTTATCAGGAAATTCAAAGAGCTCACAATGAGCTACCAGAAACTACAGGGGAGCTACAATGAGGTCTCCGCAAACTATATCAACATGAAAAAGGAAATAGAAACTATCAGCAAAAGCCAAGAGGAAATGAAGAATACAATTTCGGAACTGAAGAACATAGTAGAAGGAATGAAAAGCAGGATTGATGAGGCAGAAGATTGGATCAGTGAGTTGGAGGACACAGTAGAAAGAATCTCCCAAAAAGAGCAAGAAAGGGAAAAGAGGCTCAAAAAGAATGAAGATGGAATAAGAGAAATGCAAGATAATATGAAACGTAATAATATCCGAATAATAGGAATACCAGAAGAAGAGGAAGAGGAACAAGGGATAGAAAACCTATTTGAAAGAGTAATGACGAAAAATTTTCCTAATTTGATGAGAGAAAAAGTTACACGAATCCAGGAATCACAGAGAGTCCCATTCAAGAGGAACCCAAAGAGGCTTACTGCAAGACACATCATCATTAAAATGGCACAATTTCAAGACAAAGAGAATCCTAAAGGCAGCAAGGGAGGAAAAGGAAGTAACATACAAGGGAGCCCCAATAAGTTTAGCTACTTACTTCTCAATGGAAACATTCCAAGCAAGAAGAGAATGGCAAGAAATATTTCAAGTAATGAGAACCAGAGGCTTACAACCAAGGCTACTTTACCCAGCAAGGCTCTCAATCAAGATAGAGGGCCAAATAAAGAGCTTCCAAGACAGAAGAAGTTTAAAAGAATATGCCTCCACCAAGCCAGCTCTACAAGAATTACTAAAAGGACTGCTTTAAGGAAAGGAAGGAAAAGAGAGAGACAGAGGAACTGTGGCACAAAAATGGCAATGAATAAGTACCTATCAATAATAACCTTAAATGTAAATGGACTAAATGCTCCAATCAAAAGACATAGAATAGCTGAATGGATAAGAAAGCATGACCCACACATATGCTGCCTACAGGAGACCCACCTCAGGACAAAAGACCATCACAGAATTAAAGTGAAAGGCTGGAAACAAATTTTCCAAGCAAATGGACAAGAAAAAAAAGCCGGGGTAGCAATTCTAATATCAGACAAAATAGACTTCAAAGAAAGGGCCATAAAGAGACACCCACAAGGTCACTTCATAATACTCAAGGGAAGAATCCACCAAGAAGACATTAACATCATAAATATATCTGCACCCAACATAGGAGCACCCAAATATATAAGAAAAATCCTAGAAGACTTCAAGAAAGATATTGACAGCAACACAATTATAGTAGGGGATTTTAACACCCCACTGTCAAAAATGGACAGATCTTCCAAACAAAATATCAACAAAGATATAGCTGCACTAAACAACACCCTAGATGAAATGGACTTGACTGATATATATATAGAGCACTTCATCCCAAAGAAGCTAAATACACATTCTTTTCAAATGCACGTGGAATATTTTCAAGGATAGACCACATGATAGGACACAAAACGAGCCTCAGCAAATTCAAGAAAATAGAAATCATACCAAGCATTTTCTCTGATCACAAGGGGCTGAAATTAGAAACCAACCACAAAGGAAAAAACTCAAAATATGCAAAAGCATGGAGAGTGAATGGTATGCTATTAAACAACGAATGGGTCAAGATTGAAATTAGGGAAGAAATCAAAAAGTTTCTGGAAACAAATGGAAATGAATTCACAACAACCCAAAACTTATAGGACAAGGCCAAGGCAGTCCTGAGAGGGAAGTTCATAGCAATACAGGCTTACCTAAAGAAAATAGATTCATTTTAAACAAACAACCAAACCCGACGCCTGCAAGAAGTCGAAGAACAACAACAAAGACAACACTGAGCAAGTTCAAGGAAGGGAATAACCAAGATCAGAGCAGAATTAAATGACATAGAGACTAAAAGCACAATTCTAAGGATCAGTGAATCCAAGAGATTGTTTTTTGAAAAGATAAACAAAATAGACAATCGTTTAAGTAAGCTCATTAAGAAAAGGAGAGAAGACACAAATAAACACAATCAGAAATGAAAGAGGAGAGATTACAACTGATACCACAGAAATACAAGGGATTGTAAGGAATTACTATGAAGAACTGTATGCCAAGAAATTTGAAAATCTATGTGAAATGGACAAATTTCTTAAAAATATAATCTTCCAAAACTCAATGAAGAAGAAGTAGAAAGCCTAAACAGACCAATAACAGCAAATGAAATTGAAGCAGTAATCAAAAAACTCCCATCACACAAAAGCTCCGGACCCGATGGTTTCACAGGAGAATTCTACAAAGCTTTTAAGGAAGAGCTAATCCCTATTCTTCACAGACTATTCCAAAAAATGCAAAATGATGGGAAACTCCCAAACTCTTTTTATGAAGCGAGCATTATCCTACTTCCAAAGCCAGATAGAGACATAACAAAGAAAGTATATTTTAGGCCAATATCGCTGATGAACATAGATGCTGAAATCCTCAACAAAATATTGGCAAATCGCATCCAACTATACATCAAAAAGATCATACACCATGACCAAGTGGGATTCATCCCCGGGATGCAAGGATGTTCAATATCTGGAAATCAGTAAATGTAATACACCACATAAACAAAAGCAAAGAAAAAAGCCACATGATCATATCAATAGATATGGAAAAAGCTTCTGATAAGGTACAACACCCATTTATGATAAAGGTACTCAGCAAAGTGGGAATAGAGGGAGCATTCCTCAATATAATAAAGGCCATATATGAAAGACCTACAGCCAACATCATACTCAATGGGCAAAAACTAAAAGCTTTTCCACTAAGATCAGGAACAAGACAAGATTGCCCACTTTCACCACTTCTTTTTAATATAGCGTAGGAAGTCCTAGCCACAGCAATCCGACAAGAAAAGGAAATAAAAGGCTTCCAAATTGGAAAGGAGGAAACAAAACTGTCATTGTTCGCCGATGGCATGATAATGTACATGGAAAATGCTATAGACTCTACCAAAAAAATACTCAAACTAATAAATGAATTTGGAAAAACAGCGGGTTACAAAGTCAATATCCAGAAATCAAAGGCATTTTTGTATACTAACAATGAAGCAGCAGAAGCAGAAATCAAGAAAAAAATCCCATTCGATATAGCAAAAAGAAAAATAAAATATCTGGGAATAAATCTAACCAAGGAGGTTAAAGACCTGTATGCAGAAAATTACACAACACTGAAGACAGAAATCAAGGAAGACACAAACAAATGGAGACGTATACCGTGTTCATGGATTGGAAGAATTAACATCATCAAAATGTCCATACTACCCAAAGCAATTTACAGATTCAATGCAATACCTATTAAAGTACCAATGGCATATTTCACAGACATAGAACAAACACTTCAAAAATTTATATGGAACCATAAAAGACCCCGAATAGCAGCTGCAATGTTAAGAAAGAAGAACAAAGTAGGAGGGATCACAATACCTGATATCAAACTGTATTACAAGGCCACTGTAATCAAAACAGCCTGGTACTGGCATAAAAACAGGCACATAGACCAATGGAACAGAATAGAGAACCCAGAAATAAACCCAAATCTCTACAGTCAATTAATATTCGACAAAGGGGGCAGTATCATAAAATGGGGTAAAGATAGCCTCTTCAACAAATGGTGTTGGGAGAACTGGACAGCTACATGCAAAAAAATGAAACTCGAGCACCAACTTACATCATACACCAAAATAAATTCAAGGTGGATAAAAGACTTAAATATAAGCCATGACACCATTAAAGTCCTAGAGGAGAACATTGGCAGGAAAATCTCAGATATTTCACGCAGCAACATTTTTACTGATATGTCCCCTAGAGCAAGGACTATAAAGGAAAGAATAAACAAATGGGATCTCATCAAAATAAAAAGCTTCTGTGCAGCTAAAGAAAACAGCATTAAAATAAAAAGACAACCAACTGTATGGGAAAACATATTTGCCAATGATACCTCAGACAAAGGTTTAATCTCCAAAATATACAAAGAACTCACACGACTTCACTCTAAGAAGACAACTAACCCAATTAAACTATGGGCAAAGGACTTGAACAGACACTTCTCCAAGGAGGACATACAGAGTATCCAGAGACACATGAAGAGACGCTCAATATCGCTTGCTATCAGAGAGATGCAAATTAAAACCACAATGAGATACCACTTTACACCAGTCATAATGGCTATCATAAACAAAGCAATAAACAACAAATGTTGGAGAGGGTGTGGGGAAAAGGGGACTCTGGTCCACTGTTGGTGGGATTGCAGAATGGTATAACCATTATGGAAAACACTATGGAATTTTCTCAGAAAACTAAAGTTGGACTTGCCTTTTGACGCAGCAATTCCCCTGCTAGGATTGTATCCTAAGAAACCTAAAACACCAATCCCAAAGAACCTATGAACCCCAATGTTCATAGCAGCACGATTTACATTAGCAAAGAGTTGGAAGCAACGTAGGTGCCTGTCAGTAAATGAATGGATGGAAAAACTATGATACATATACCCAATGAAATTCTATGCAGAAGAAAGAAGGAGCTCCTAGCTTTTGCAGCAGCTTGGATGGAACTGGAAAGCATTATGCTGAGTGAAATAAGCCAGGTGTTGAAGGACAAATACCATATGATCTCACCTTTAACAGGAAGCTAAACAACAAAAGAAACAAGCAAGGAAAATATAACCAAAGACACTGAAATAGACAACAGGCTGACAGTGACGAGAGGGGAGGGAATTTCAGGGGAAATAAGGGAGTGATTTAGAGGAACCTTTATAAAGGATACATGGACAACAACTGAGAAGGGTGGAAATGGGAGGGGGGAGCATGGAGGGTGGGATGGGATGGGAGTAATAGACAGAAAACTGTACTTGAAAAATAATTAAATAAAAAATTTGGAGAACAAAATTAAAAAACAGTGATGAAGGAACTCTGTACACTCTTTTGTATTTTATTTATTTATTTAAACAATTTTTTAATGTAATTCTTTTTCAAGTACAGCTTTCTGTTTTATATTCCCAACCCTGCCCACCACCCGCCCCTTGCTCCCCGCCTCCCTTCCATTTCCACCCCCACCCTTAGTTATTGTCCATGTGTCCTTTATATTTGTTCATGTGAGTCCATCCCCTTTCCCCCTATGATTCTCTCCTCTCTCCCCTCTGGACCCTGTCAGCCTGTTCCGTAATTGAGTGTCATTCGTCATATTTTGCTTGCTTGTTTGTTTTGTTGTTTAGATTCCTGTTAAAGGTGACATCATATGGTATTTGTCTTTCACCGCCTGGCTTATTTCGCTCACCATAATGCTTTCCACTTCCATCCATGATGTTGCAAAGCGTAATAGTTCCTTCTTCCATTCTGCAGCATAGAATTCCATTTTGTAAATGTACCATAATTTTTTGGTATATTTGTAAAAGTACCATAGTTTCCAGTCATCTAGGTTGCTTCCAACTCTTGGCTATCGTGAATTGTGCTGCTATGAACATTGGGGTGCATTGTTTCTTTTGGATTGGTGTTTCAGTGTTCTTAGGATATACTCCTAAGAGTGGAATTGCTGGGTCAAAATGCACGTCCATTTTTAGTTTTCTTAGAAAATTCCATACTGTTTTCCATAGTGGTTATACCAGTCTGCAATCCCACCAACAGTGAACTAGGGTTCCCTTTTCCCCACAACCCCTTTTCCCCACTTGTTTTTTGCTTCTTTGTTTATGATAGCGATTCTGATTGGTGTTAAGTGGTATCTCATTGTGGTTTGAATTTGCATCTCTCTGATAGCTAGCAGTATCGAGCATCTTTTCATGTGTCTCTGGATCCTCTGTATGTCCTCCTTGGAGAAATGTCTGTTCAAGTCTTCTGCCCATTTTTAAATCGGGTTGCTTGTGTTCCTTCAGTGGAGTCGAGTGAGTTCTTTGTATGTTTTAGAGAATAAACCTTTGTCTGTGGTATCATTGGTAAATATGTTTTCCCAAACAGTTGCTTCTTTTTGTATCTTGATACTGTTTTCCTTAGCCATGCAGAAGCTTTTAAGTTTGATGAGATCCCATTTGTTTATTCTTTCCTTTATATCCCTTGCTCTAGGTGACGTATAAGTAAAAATATTGCTGCATGGAATATCTGAGATTTTCATGCTAATGTTCTCCTCTAGGACTTTAATGGTGTCACGGCTTATATTTAAGTCTTTTATCCACCTTGAATTTATTTTGCTGTATGATGTAAGTTGGTGCTCGAGTTTCATTTTTTTGCATGTAGCTGTCCAGTTCTCCCAACACCATTTGTTGAAAAGGCTATCTTTACCCCATTTTATATTACTGCCCCCTTTGTCGAATTTTAATTGACTGTGGAGTGTTGGGTTTATTTCTGGGTTCTCTACTCTGTTCCATTGCTCTGTGTGCCTGTTTTTATGCCAGTGCCAGGCTGTTTTGATTTCAGTGGCCTTGTAATACAGTTTGATATCAGGTATTGTGATCCCTCTTACCTTGTTCTTCTTTCTCAAAATTGTAGCTGGCATCAGGGTCTTTTATAGTTCCACATAAATTTTTGAAGTGTTTGGTCTGTGCAATATGCCATTGGTACTTTAATAGGTATTGCATTGAATGTGTAAATTGCTTTGGGTAGTATGGACATTTTGATGATGTTAATTCTTCCAATCCATGAACACAGTATATGTTTCCATTTGTTTGTGTCTTCCTTGATTTCTTTCTTCAGTGTTGCGCAGTTTTCTGGATACAGGTGTTTTACCTTCTTGGTTAGGTTTATTCCCAGATATTTTATTTTTTTTTTGCTCTATCGAATGGGATTTTTTTCTTTGTTTCTGCTTCTGCTGAGTCATTGTTAGTATACAAAGTTGCCTTCGACTTCTGGATATTGACTTTGTAACCCGCTCTTTTGCCAAATCCAGTTATTGGTTCGAGCAGTTTTTTGGTAGAGTCTATATGATTTTCCATGTACACTATTATGTCATCTGCAAACAATGACAGTTTTGTTTCCTCCTTTCCGATTTGGATGCCTTTTATTTCCTTTTATTGTCTGATTGCTGTGGCTAGAACTTCTAATACTATATTGAATAGAAATGGTGAAAGTGGGAAACCTTGTCTTGTTCCTGATCTTAGTGGAAAAGCTTTTAGTTTTTGCCCATTGAGTATGATATTGGCTGTAGGTCTTTCATATATGGCCTTAATTATTTTGAGGATGTTCCCCCTATTCCCATTTTTCTGAGTACCTTTATCATAAATGAGTGTGGAACCTTATCAAAAACTTTTTCCGTATGTATTGATATGACCATGTGGTTGTTGTCTTAGCTTTTGTTTATGTGGTCTATTACATTTATTGGTTTGCAGATAATCAACCATCCTTACATCCCTGGGATGAATCCCACTTGGCTGTGGTGTATGATCTTTTTGATGTATTGTTGGATGTGATTTTTCAATATTTTATTGAGAATTTTTGCGTCTATGTTCATCAGTGATATTGGCCTGTAATTTTCTTTCTTTGTTGTGTCTCTATCTGGCTTTGGAATTAGGGTGATGCTGGCTTCATAAAGAGAGCTGGGGAGTTTTCCCTCTTTTTGGATTTTTTGGAATAGTCTGTGAAGATTAAGGGTTAGCTCTTCCTTAAAAGCTTTGTAGAATTCTCCTGTGATACCATCTGGTCCGGGGGTTTTGTGTGATGGGAGTTTTTTGATTACTGCTTCATTTTCATTTGCTGTTATTGGCCTGTTCAGGTTTTCTGCTTCTTTTTCATTGAATTTTGGAAGATTATATTTTTCTAGCAATTTTTCCATTTCCCCTAGGTTTTCAAATTTTTTGGCATACAATTCCGTTTTGTAATTTCTTACAATACTTTCTATTTCTGTGGTATCAGTTGTAATCTCTCCTCTCTCATTTCTGAGTGTGTTTATTTGGGTCCTCTCTCTTCTTTTCTTGATAAGCGTACTTAAAGGCTTGTCTATTTTGTTTAATTTTTCAAAAAACCAACTCCTGGAATTCATCGGTCCTTAGAATTGTGGTTTCAGTTTCAATGTCATTTAATTCTGCTCTGATCTTGATTGTTTCCTTCCTGCTACTTGCTCTGGGCTGTCTTTGTTGTTGTTCTTTGTGTTCTTGTAGGCGTCGGGTTAGGTTGTTTGTTTGAAATGTTTCTATCTTCTTTGGGTAAGCCTGTATTGCTATGAACTTCCCTCTCAGGAGTGCCTTCACTGTGTCCCATTGTGGGAGCCCGCCAGGCCTCAGGGGACCAAGGACAGAGCCCCCACTGTGAAAACGGTGGCGGGACTTGGTTTCTGGTCCCTGGAGCCGGCTGTGATCCTGACATCTTCCGGACCTTCTCCTTCTCAGCCTTGAAGGAAAGAACAAGATCTTTGCATGTGCGTCATGTTCCAAGGAAGTGATAATCTCGAGGACACTGTTATCTGTGGGCTAATGTTCTCAGGATGTGAGAACATCTTGCCCTCTTGATGGCTTTCGGGAATGTACAAACTTTTGTAAAACAGCATTGTTTTCAGGCCACTGTAGTTCTGCATATAAGCCAGCAGTTCCTTGAATAAAGTCGCCATTTGCCAGCAGAGCACTTGGACCTCTCCATTCTTTTAATTAAGTTAAGTCCATCGCCTCACCTCGCGACCACCCTTGCTGCCGCGGGCGGTGGCAGAGTGGCGCCCGAAGAACAGGGACCCGGAAAAAGGGGGTCAGGGGGGACCAGCAGAGTCCTAATCGCGAGGATAGGGGAGCCCGAGAGGACCGCTGCTACGGGGGCCTGGTAAGTAAAAAGTAAAAGTAGCAGGAAGCAGTGTTGGAGAGTTTTTAATTATGGGAAGTTCCCATTCATAAGATCAGGGACTTTTTGAAAAAGTCCTCTGCTCCTTATTGAAGGGGCGAGGCATTACTACCTCTAAGAGTCAAATACATTGTTTCGTAGATTTTATTCAACAAGTTTGCCCTTGGTTCCCGGAAGAAGGTACTATTAATATGGAAACTTGGAAAAAGGTAGGAGAACGTATTCATGAACACTACCATGCTCACGGTCCAGAAAAAACCCCTGTTGATGCGTTTTCTTTATGGACATTAGTTAGAGATTGTCTTAGGGGAGATTCTGAGCTTGAAAAATGGGAACGTGGGACTCGTGGCAGTTTGCGAGCCACTCGTTCGGCAGAGAATCTTTCTCGCTCACCTCCACTGCCGACTGATCCGCCTCCTCCAACTTGGGAGGCGCCACGGTATGAAAAACCAGATCTTAAGGTAAAGGCCGATAAGTCAGGGCCGCCAGACCCTGATGAAGTAGATTGGGGAGATCTAGCAGATCAAGCGGCCGCCTGTGACCCCTCCCATGGGGCTTTTCTTAATATAAAGAAAGTAAATGAGGATCCAAAGGAGACAGAAGTGGATTTTAATTTTAAAGACTTCCTTCATTTTCTTCAGGCTTTAAAAAAGCAGACTTATGAAACTAAGGAGGAACCAGTTCAGGATGCAGTTCCCATAAACCCTTCTTTTGAAGATCCTCTATTTCCTAAAAATCCTACCACTCCATTAATGGCTCAAGTGGGATATCGCCCAGGTCCGCCTCCTAATAATGTAATTGCATCCCCATTACAAATGGCGATGCGGCGAGCGTTTCAGGAGGGCGAATTCATAGAAGGATTTTCCTCTACCCCTCAAATTTTCCCTATTGTCTTACGCCAAAACCAGGGTCAACAATGGCGAGACTATGAACCTATTCCCTACAAAACTTTAAAGGAGCTAAAATTGGCTTGTGCTCAATATGGTGCAACAGCACCTTTTACTATAGCTACTATGGAAACTATTGGTAGCCTTATTTTGCCTCCACATGATTGGAAAATCATATGTAAAGCAGTGCTTTCTGGAGGAGAGTATTTATTATGGATACGTGAATATTATGAAGATTGTGATCGACAGGCTCGAACTGACGCTGCTCGCCGAGCCCAAATCATATATGAACAGTTGTCTGGGACAGGAAATTTTGCAGACGTGCGGCAGCAATTAAATTTTCAACCTCAAGCTTATGATTATATTAGGGGGTCCGCCACTATGGCTTGGAAGAAATTGCCTAAATCAGGGGCAAGAAAGGAAGAACTGTCAAAAATTAGGCAAGGACCCGATGAGCCTTTCCAAGATTTTGTTGCGCGTCTTTTAACCGCAGCGCAGAGGACTATTGGAGACTATGATGCCGCCACTATAATCACGAGAGAGATGGCATTTGAAAACGTTAATGCTGCCTGTCAAGCTGCCATGCGACCCTGGAAGGGTAGGGCAACCTTAAATGATTATATTAAATTATGTGCTGATATAGGTCCAGGGTATATACAAGGAATTACTTTAGCTGCAGCCCTAAAGGGTCAAACAGTAAATGAATTCTTGGCCACAAGAAAGGGAGGTAAGAGAAAACCCGGACCCCCTGGAAGTTGTTATAATTGTGGAAAAATGGGTCACGTTGCTAGACAATGCCCTAATTCTGGAAGGTCGACTAATCTGTACCCGGCGCAAGGTCGCCCACCAGGCTTATGCCCTAGATGCAGAAAGGGAAATCATTGGTCAAATGAATGTCATTCTCAGAAAGATTGCGATGGAAATCGTTTACCCCCGTTGGGAAACGGGAAGCGGGGCCGGCCTCGGGCCCCGCAACAAATTTACGGGGCAATCACCAACCCGATGCCCACCTCGGGGATTCAGGGGACCGGCTTACCGTTTCCCACCTTAAGCGAGCCACCCCGGGAAGCGCCGGTTTGGACCTCTGTCTTGCCAAACATGTAACACTAGTTCCAGAAATGGGAATGCAGGCTTTGCCTACTGGAATATTCGGTCCTTTACCTGATAACACAGTAGGTCTCTTACTAGGAAGAAGTGGTTTCACTATGAAAGGATTAATTGTAGCACCTGGGGTCATAGATTCAGATTATACAGGAGAAATTAAGGTTATGGCAAAGACTGAACGTATTATCATTAATTTGCCTTCAGGGACACGGATTGCTCAATTGTTACTGCTTCCTTATGTCAAAACTGAGCCAGGGACTTATTCGACGGGTTCTTGAGGGGATGCAGGATTTGGATCTTCTG
>NW_028088136.1:0-49665 GCF_014824575.4 Sturnira hondurensis | reverse complement strand
TTCCCTATAATTCAACTAAGTTTCCATGGGAAAAGATTCGTAACCATTTGTTAGGAATTTGGCATAATTGCAATTCATCCTTAGACCTTATTACGTTACATAAAGAGATTCAGGATTTGATAAATGCTCCTCCTTTAAACATAGATATTGCTCCAGATGCTCAGAATTTCTTGTCCGCTTTATCTAAGCAGTTTCCCCCTTTTGGACATGTTCTTTATAGTTGGATAGGTTTTGGTATTTTCGTTATTTTGCTTTTGTTATGTATACCTTGCATTATTCGGTTTTTTATCAAACAAATCAGTGGCTTGTACGTAGACCTCAAAAAACATAAGCTGGACATGACGAAGAATGTGGAGCCTGTTCGATATATAAAATAAAAAAGGGGGAGATGTGGGAGCCCGCCAGGCCACAGGGGACCAAGGACAGAGCCCCCACTGTGAAAACGGTGGCGGGACTTGGTTTCTGGTCCCTGGAGCCGGCTGTGATCTTGACATCTTCCGGACCTTCTCCTTCTCAGCCTTGAAGGAAAGAACAAGATCTTGGCATGTGCGTCATGTTCCAAGGAAGTGATAATCTTGAGGACACTGTTATCTGTGGGCTAATGTTCTCAGGATGTGAGAACATCTTGCCCTCTTGATAGCTTTCGGGAATGTACAAACTTTTGTAAAACAGCATTGTTTTCAGGCCACTGTAGTTCTGCATATAAGCCAGCAGTTCCTTGAATAAAGTCGCCATTTGCCAGCAGAGCACTTGGACCTCTCCATTCTTTTAATTAAGTTAAGTCCATCGCCTCACCTCGCGACCACCCTTGCTGCCGTGGGCGGCGGCATCCCATAGGTTTTGGGTTGTTGTGAGTTCCTTCTCATTTGTTTCCAGAAGCTTTCTGATTTCTTCCCTAATTTCAGTCTTGACCCATTCATTGTTTAATAGCATTCCATTCAGTCTCCATGCTCTTGGGTGTTTTGTTTTTTTTCCTGTGGGGTTGGTTTCTAATTTCAGTCCCTTGTGATCAGAGAAAATGCTTGGTATGATTTCTATTTACTTGCCTTTATTGAGACTCGTTTTGTGTCTTATCATGTGATCTATCTTTCAAAATGTTACATGAGCATTTAGAAAGAAAGTGTATTTATCTTCTTTGGGATTGAGGGCTCTATATATATCTGTTAGGTGGATTTCTTTTAGGATGTCATTTAATGATGCAATATCTTTGTTGATATTTTGTTTGGAAGATCTGTCCATTTTTGACAGTGGGGTGTTAAAATCTCGTACTATAATTTTGTTACTGTCTATATCTTTCTTGAAGTCCTCCAGAATTTTCTTTATATATTTGGGTGTTCCTATATTGGGTGCATATATATTTACGATGTTAATGTCTTCTTGGTGGATTCTCCCCTTGAGTATTATGAAGTGACCTTCTGGGTCTCTCTTTATGGCCCTTCTCTTGAACTCCATTTTGTCTGATATGAGAATTGGACCCCGGCTTTTTTTTTCTTGACCATTTGCTTGGAAAATTTGGTTCCATCCTTTCACTTTTAGTCTGTGGTGGTCTTTTCACCTGAGGTATGTCTCTTGTAATCAGCATATGTGCTGGTCATGCTTTCTTATCCATTCAGCTATTCTATGTCTTTTAATTTGTGCACTTAATCCATTTACATTTAAGGTTATTATTGAAAGGTACTTATTGATTGCCATTTGTGTGTCTGTGTTCCTCTGTATCTCTCTTTTCCTTCCTTTCCTTAAGCAGCCCTTTTAGTAATTCATGTAAAGCTGGTTTGGTGGAGGTGTATTCTTTTAGACTTCTTTTGTCTTGGAAGCTCTTTATTTGGCCTTGTATCTTGATTGAGAGCCTTGCTGGGTAAAGTAGCCTTGGTTGTAGGCCTCTGTTTCTCATTACTTGGAACATTTCTTGCCATTCTCTTCTTGTTTGGAATGTTTCCATTGAGAAGTCAGTAGCCAACCTTATTGGGACCCCCTTGTATGTTACTTCCTTTTTCTCCCTTGCTGCCTTTAGGATTTTCTCTTTGTCTTGGAGGTTTGCCTTTTTAATGATGATGTGTCTTGCAGTAGTCCTCTTTGGGTTCCACATGACTGGGACTCTCTGTGATTCCTGGATTTGTGTAAGTTTTTCTCTCATCAAATTAGGAAAATTTTCCGTTATTACTCTTTCAAGTAGGTTTTCTACCCCTTGTTCTTCTTCTCCTTCTGGTATTTCTATTATTCGGATATTATTACGTTTCATGTTGTCTTGCATTTCTCTTCAACTCTCCTCATTTTTTCTGATTCTCTTTTCCATCATTTGGTCCATCTGGGAGATTCTTTCTATCCTGTCTTCTATCTCACTTATGTTATCTTCCGCTATATCGATTCTATTCTTCATGCTGTTTCTCACTTCTACTTCTCACTTCTTCTGTTTTCTTCAGTTCAGAAATTGTATTCTTCATTTCCTCTTGGCCTTTACTAATGGTTTCTATTTCCTTTTTCATGTTGGTGTAGTTTGCAGAGAGTTCACTGTAGCTCCCCTGTAGTTTCGGGTAGCTCGTTGTCAGCTCTTTGAATTTCCTGATAACCAGTGCTTTGAATTCAGTATCTGATAGTTGGCTTGCCTCTATGTCATCTAACATTCTTTCTGAGACTTCTTCCATTTCTTTCATTTGGGGAATGTTTCTTTGCCTTCCCATTGTTTGTGTTGCTCTTCTTGTTGGCTTCAGCTTTTTAAAGTGATCTGTTTTGAGTTTCTGGGTTTATTGTGTGAACTTCTGTGGTAAGATGCCTGTGAGATTCAGTGGTGCAGTCTCCTGCAGGCATTTTGGTGTTCTCCACTTCCACCTACTCCTCTTGTTTGTTTCCAGCTGGTCAAACCCTTTCTTCTGGTCTTCCTAGCTGCAGCAGCCTGAGGGGCTATTAATGTGGCCTTTCTCTCATCTCGGTGAAGTTAGCTGGTCTCGCCAGTCCCATCCCAAGATCCAGAATCGCGCCGCTCTCCCGTGCCCCACTGAGAGCAGGTTTCTCCCCAGGCTTCCCAGCTCTGGCCTGGCATGAGGGCATGCACTCCCAGCCAGGCTTTCCTGGTCTCTCAGGCTTGGGCTTGGACCTTTCCCAGTACTGTTGTGGTTGCACACACTGGGCAACTCACAATTCTTCTAAGCCGGCAGCCACAGCCTGACTCCCAGTGCTTCTCAGTCTGAGCCCAGATGGGTAGGGATGGAGCTGGAGACTGGCGCTCTTCCATGGGCCCTGCCAGCAGCCTGCTGCTCCCTGAGACTGAGGGAGTGTAGGCCCAAGTCTCAAACTCTCAGTTCCCCACTGGTGCTCTGTCAGGGGCCCTGCCAGTAGCCCGCAGCTTCCCAAGGCTGTGTGAGAGCAGGCTAGAGTCCCCCGCTATCGGGAATGCGCACTACTGGGAATGCAGGGGGAATCCTAGACCTCCAAGCTTGTAACCACACCGGACTCCCCATGCTTCTCAGTCTGCGCCCAGCTGGGTAGGGAGGGAGCTGGTGACTGGTGATCTTCCAGGGGCACTGCCAGTATCCGGAAGCTCCCCGAGACTGTGGGAGCGCTGGCTCAGGCTTCTGGGAATGCTGAGGCCCCTCAGTTCCCCAAACTGGCAATCACAGCCTGTCTCCGTAGGTTATCAGAGGTCTCCGGTTTGCTTCCCAATGCCCACTCCTCTCTCTGCCACTACAGGCAAACCGATCTGTCCTGGTGTTTTCCAATCTGCACCCTGCTGGTTAGAGAGGGTGCCGGTGACTAGTTCTCTCTCTGGGTTGTTGTTGCCCTCCCTCGGCTCTCAGAGATCAAGGCAGACCTGCCAGGGCCCTGTGGCTGCCCGGCGGAGGGCCTGCAGCCTCTGAGCTGTTCCCCCGTACCTTGTTGATCTGATATCCATGTCCTGTCCTCAACCTCTGGTCATTCAATGTCCGCTATACTTTCTGGGGTCCTGCCATCCCATATGCTGGGTCCCTGTTGGGTGTTCACTGTGCTCCTTTGCAGAGCAGCCTGGTTTTTCTCCGGCACGTGAAGGGAAGCGAAATCCTTTGTTCTACCCTGCTGCCATCTTCCCCAGAATCTTCTCTGTAAACTCTGAGACACCATGCATTTCATCTTCTGGGAAAGTGAGCCCACTCATGAGGCTCACAACCTCGTGGATATCTTGTGCTGAAACCTAGTTGCAGAGGAAATGTTTCCAGTTCCCTGTAACTCACAGAACTCTGAATACCTCACTGCAGTCTTATCAGATTGTGATGCTGTGAAGCTCTTAAGATTGTTATTTTCATGCCTTATTCACTTACACTACTGCTGTTCTGTTCCAACTTACATGGTACCATGTACACACATTTCGTAGTTGGGCAACATGTTCCACCTATGAAAATACTTTGAGAAAACTTTGGTATAGCTGCTGACTATTTTTATAGATGACACCTTGCTGCTGGCTACCTCACTTACTTGCTTACATACGAAGTGGGTCATTAATAGTCTCTTTGGTTAACAGCGAGAGAAGAGTGATATTACAAGGAAATGCTTCAGGGTGTGGGCGGTTAAAATGCTATGTATTTATTACCTGAGACAACATGCATTTCAACTCTTTCTTAGAGAGGTACAATGACAAAGCTTTTTAAAAGCCTTGCATAGACTTGGCCTAAATGCACGTCTTATGAAACATATTCACTGCCAGTGATTTGAATGAATTCAAGGCATTCATTAATGGTATATCAGAGAGAAATGCACTGGGTGGCAAAAAGTGGACTGTTAGCATTTGGGCAATCACCAAAGGCTTATTCACAACTCAGGGAGTATACAGGCTAGGGATTTCAGCTTCTCTGTAGAAAGAGTTGAAATGTATGTTGTCTCAGGTAATAAATACATAGCATTTTAACCCCTCCTCCTGAAGCATTTCCCTGTAATGTCACTCTTATCTCGTTATTAACCAGAGAGACTATTAATGACCCACTTCGTATGTAAGCAAGTAAGAGAGGTAGCTGGCAGCAAGGCGTCATCTGGAAAAATAGTCAGCAACTATACCAAAGTTTTTCTCAAAGTATTTTCATAGGTGGAACATGTTGCCCAACTACGAAATGTGTGTACCTGGTACCATGTAAGTTGGAACAGAACAGCAGTAGTGTAAGTGAACGGGACATTAAAATAACAATCTTAAGAGCTTCACAGCATCACAATCTGATAAGACTGCAGTGAGGTATTCAGAGTTCTGTGAGTTACAGGGAACTGGAAACGTTTCCTACACAACTGGCTTTCAGCAGAAGATATCCATGTTGTTTAGAGCCTCATGAGTGGGCACAATTTCCCAGAAGATGAAATGAGGGTGTCTCAGAGTGTACAGATTCCCTTCATCACTGTGTTGAAGTAAATCCTCCAATATGCGTTTTGCGGTAAGATTGATAGATAGCAAAAGGCTTTGGAACATACTGTTCTGATATCAAATAAGTTGAAAGATTCTTAAGAGCTTAGCGTGTATTCGATGAAGTATCTTATGCAGTACACTTTCCACCAAATTAGTCTTTGTTGTACAAAACTATAGAGAATCTGAAATCCCTAGCCTGTGTTCTCCCTAAATTGAGAATAGCCCTTCCATGAATGTCAACATGAATATTATCCTAACAGCGTAATTTATGCCACCAACTGTATTTCCTTCTGATACAGCATTAATGAATTCCTGGAATTCATGGGAAACACTGGTGAGTGAATCACACCGTAAGACCAGAGCTTTAGGCCAACTCTGTGCGCAGTGATATAGGTGCCTACTCACTGTACCTCTATAATAGACATTTGAAATGCATGGTTTCTGTGGCAATAAACACAAAGTGTTTGAATGCGTGACGGCTCGCAAGAAATGCCTCCAACTTACTTAGAACATGAGGATTTGGGAATAATGAAGCAGCAGTGAAAAATGCAATATACTTGAGTGAAAACATTACTCTGTTTAGCTTCTCTGAAATAGAATTATTGTCATGGAGTTGGAAACACTGTCAACATTGTTTGCGCAGAAACAGTTGTGTTGACTACATGTCTTTCTACCTTGATTTGGAAAAGTTCCAACATTTCCTTATGCTTCTCTCTAAGAAATAGGAACTACGTGACCAGAAATGGAGCATTCTTTTCATGATCGTTTCAAGCACCACAAAACTGTCTGCTACAAGGAACAGGTAATTCTATATATTTATTTAGATATGTCTTTTTCTCGGAAAACTATAACATGTCTTCTCTATTTCACACACAGCATGCTTTTGGAGATAATTCATATTGGGGCACAAGTGAATTAGTGAATGTTTTGGGATAATATTTACCATAAACATACCCGTCAGGAGAAATTTCAAAGAAGTGCCAGAAAAAGTTAAGTATTTCAAACAACATTGCATTTCTACCCCTGTAAAATGAGTTGGTTGTGCTACATTTGGAAACAATTTCAACAGAGTTTTACTCAAACAGCCTTTGTAAGGAACTCATTCATTCCCAAGAGATTTCCCAAGTTGCCAACATCTCATAGTGATTAGAAACAGGGAAATTCAGTTGCGTGAAAGAAGTGAACTGCTCATCTGCTGTCCATGTTGGCATTCACAAATAGCTTCGTACCACTCAGGTACTGCAGAGTACATGAATGTCTGTTCTTCCTTGTTCTTTTCTACTGCAAAGAATATGTTTCAGTGAACCTTTCCATAGAAGCTCCCGTACTTTTAAAGGTACATGGGTGTACATACCTGCTGACTCCTTCCAGAAAGAAAAAGTGATTTGAGTGGCTTTTTCTATATTCTCCAAGTTAGTGAGAACAGGACGGTTTGGGAATACTTAAGCAGCAGCGAAAAACGCGATGTACATGATCCAAAACATTACTTTGTTTAGCATGTCTGAAACAGAACTACTATCCTGGATTTAGAAACACTGTCAACACTGTTTTTCCCAAAAACGGTTGTGTTAAATAGTTGTATTGCCACCTTGATTTGGTTAAGTTCCGATGTTTCCTCATGCTTGTCTCTAAGAAATATGACCTAGGTGACCAAATATGGAGCATTCTTTTCACGCTCGCTTCTATCATCACATAAGTGTCTGCTACAAAGCATACGTACTTCCACATGTACAGTTTGACATGCTTCCCTTTAGGAAAGCTGTGCAGGTTTCCCCTATTTCACAGACAGCACGCTGGATATGATTCATATGTCAGGAAACAAGTGGATTGGTGAATGTTTTGGTATAGTATTCAAGAGGAAACGTGTCAGCGCTCAAGTGCACTTTCACAGAACTGCCAGAAAAGTGGAAGCATTTCAAACAACATTGCATTTCTACCCCTGTAAAATGAGTTGGTTGTGCTACATTTGGAAACAATTTCAACAGAGTTTTACTCAAACAGCCTTTGTAAGGAACTCATTCATTCCCAAGAGATTTCGCAAGTTCCCAACATGTCATGGTGGTTAGAACACAGGGAAATTCAGTTGCGTGAAAGAATTAATCTGCTCATCTGCTTTGCATGTTGGCATTCACAGAGGGGTTTGTTCGAATCAGGTACTGTAGAGTACATGAACCTCTGTGCTTCCTTGTTATTTGGTAGAGGAAGGAATGCGTTTCAGTGAACCTTTCAGTAGAAGCTCCCCTGAATTTAAAGTGGTATAGGCTTACATATCTGCTGAATCTTTCCAGAGAAAAAACGTGATTTTAGCTGCTCTTTCTCTAATCTGCAATTTAGTTAGAACAGGACAACTTGGGAATACTTAAGCACCAGTGAAAGACGCGATGTACATGATCCAAAACATTACTCTGTTTAGCCTGTCTGAAAGAGAACTATTGTCCTGGAGTCAGAAACACTGTCAACATTGTTTTGCCAGAAAGGCTTGTGTTGAATCTGTGTATTGCCATCTTGATTTGCCTGAGTTGCAACGTTTCCTTATGCTTCTCTCTAAGAAATATGAACTAGGTGACCAAAAATGGAGCATCCTTTTCACGCTCACTTCAATTATCACAAAACTGTCTCCTACAAAGCAATTGTACTTAAATATGTGCCTTTTAATATGCTTTCCTCTCGGAAAACTAAACAAGTTTCCTCTGTTACACAGACAGCATGCTCTTGGGAATCATTCATATGTGAGGCTAAAGTGAATTGGTGAATATTTTGCTATAGCATTTAACAGGAAACGTGTCCTCACACAAGAACACGTTCACAGAAGTGCCAGGAAAGTTGAAGTATTTCAAAGAACATTGCATTTCTGTACCTCTTAAAGGAGTTGCCTGCACTACGCTTGGAAACATTTCAGACAGAGTTTTCCTCAAACAGGCTTTGTAAGGAACTCGTTCATTCCCAAGAGATTTCCCAAGTTGCCAACATCTCATAGTGATTAGAAACAGGGAAATTCAGTTGCGTGAAAGAAGTGAACTGCTCATCTGCTGTCCATGTTGGCATTCACAAATAGCTTCGTACCACTCAGGTACTGCAGAGTACATGAACGTCTGCGCTTCCTTGTTGTTTTGTAGAGGAAGGAATGCGTTTCAGTGAAACTTTCAGTAGAAGCTCCCCTGCTTTTAAAGTGGCATCGGCTTACATATCTGCTGAATCTTTCCAAGGGAAAAAGTGATTTTAGCTGCTCCTTCTCTAATCTGCAAATTAGTTAGAACGGGACGACTTGGGAACACTTAAGCCGCAGTGAAAATTGCGATGTAAATGATCCAACACATTAGTCTGTTTAGATTGTCTGAAATAGAACTATTGTCCTGGAGTCAGAAACACTGTCATCATTGTTTTGCCAGAGAGGCTTGCGTTGAATCTGTGTATTGCCATCTTGATTTGCCTGAGTTGCAATGGTTCCGTATGCTTCTCTCTAAGAAATATGAACTAGGTGACCAAAAATGGAGCATCCTTTTCACGCTAGCTTCAATCATCACAAAACTGTCTCCTACAAAGCAATTGTACTTAAATATCTACATTTTGATATGCTTTCCTCTCGGAAAACTAAACAAGTTACCCCTATTTCACAGACAGCATGCTTTTGGACATCATTCATTTGTGAGGCTCAAGTGAATTGGTGAATGTTTTGCTATAGTATTTAACAGGAAACGTGTCTGCACACAAGAACACGTTCACAGAAGTGCCAGGAAAGTTGAAGTATTTCAAAGAACATTGCATTTCTGTACCTCTAAAAGGAATTGCCGACACGTCGCTTGGAAATGTTTCAGACAGAGTTTTCCTCAAACAGGCTTTGTAAGGAACTCGTTCATTCCCAAGAGATTTCCCCAGCTGCAAAATCTCATAGTGGTTAGAATACAGGGAAATTCAGTTGCGTGAAAGAAGTGAACTGCTCATCTGCTGTCCATGTTGGCATTCACAAATGGGTTTGTACCAATGAGGTACTGCAGAATATATGAACGTCTGTGCTTCCTTGTTATTTTCTACAGGAAGGAATGCCTTTCAGTGAACCTTTGAGTAGAAGCTCCCCTGCTTTTAAAGTGACGTGGGCTTGCATATCTGCTGACTCATTCCAGAAAGAAAACGTGATTTTAGCTGCTCCTTCTCTAATCTGCAAGTTAGTTAGAACGGGAGAACCTGGAAATTCTTAAGCCACAGTAAAAAATGCAATGTACATGATCAAAAACATTACTCTGTTTAGCTTGTCTGAAATAGAACTATTGTCCTGGAGTTAAAAACACTGTCATCATTGTTTTGCCAGAGAGGCATGTGTTGAATCTGTGTATTGCCATCTTGATTTGCTTGAGTTGCAACGTTTCCTTATGCTTCTCTCTAAGAAATATGAACTAGGTGACCAAAACTGGAGCATCCTTTTCACGCTCGCTTCTATCATCACAAAACTGTCTCCTACAAAGCAATCCTACTGAAATATCTACATTTTGATATGCCTTCCTCTCAGAAAACTACACAAGTTTCCTCTATTTCACAGACAGCATGCTTTTGGACATCATTCATATGTGAGGCTGAAGTGAATTGGTGAATGTTTTGCTATAGGATTTAACAGGAAATGTGTCTGCGCACAAGAACACCTTCACAGAGGTGCCAGAAAAGTTTAAGTATTTCAAAGAACATTGCATTTCTGTACCTCTGAAAGGAATTGCCGGCACGTCGCTTGGAAACATTTCAGACAGAGTTTTCCTCAAACAGGCTTTGTAAGGAACTCGTTCATTCCCAAGAGATTTCCCAAGTTGCCAACATCTCATAGTGGTTAGAACACAGGGAAAGTCAGTTACATGAAAGAAGTAAACTGGTCATCTGCTTTCCATGTTAGCATTCACAAATGGGTGTGTACCAATCACATACTGCAAAGTACATGAACATCTGTGCTTCCTTGTTATTTGGTATAGGAAGGAATGCGTTTCAGTGAACCTTTCAGTAGATCCCCTACTTTCAAAGTGACATGGGCTTACATATCTGCTGACTCTTTCCAGAAAAAACACGTGATTTTAGCTACACTTTCTCTAATCTGCGACTTAGTTAAAACGGGATGGTTTGGGAATCCTTGAGCAGCGGTGAGAAATGCAATGTACATGATCCAAAACATTACTGTGTTTAGCTTGTTTGAAATAGAACTATTGTCCTGGAATTACAAACACTGTCAACATTGTTTTGCTAGAAACGCTTGTGTTGAATCTGTGTACAGCCATCGTGATTTGCTCAAGTTCCAACGTTTCCTTATGCTTCTCTCTAGGAAATATGATCTAGGTGACCAAAAAAAAGCCTTCTTTTCACGCTCGCTTCAATCATCACAAAACTGTCTCCTACAAAGCAATCCTACTGAAATATCTACATTTTGATATGGTTTCCTCTTGGAAAACTACACAAGTTTCCTCTATTTAACAGACAGGATGCTTTTGTACATCATTCATATGTGAGGTTCAAGTGAATTGGTGAATGTTTTGCTATAGTATTTAACAGGAAACGTGTCCGCGCAGAAGAACACCTTCACAGAGGTGCCAGAAAAGGTGAAGTATTTCAAAGAACATTACACTTCTGTACGTCTAAAGGAGTTGCCTGCACTACGCTTGGAACCATTTCAGACAGAGTTTTCCTCAAACAGGCTTTGTAAGGAACTAGTTCATTCTGAAGAGATTTCCCAAGTAGCCAACATCTCATAGTGGTTAGAAAAGAGGGAAATTCAGTTGCGTGAAAGAAGTAAACTGCTCATCTGCTTTCCATGTTGGCATTCACAAATGGGTTTGTACCAATGAGGTACTGCAGAATATATGAACGTCTGTGCTTCCTTGTTATTTTCTACAGGAAGGAATGCGTTTCAGTGAACCTTTCAGTAGAAGCTCCCATACTTTGAAAGTGACATGGGCTTACATATCTTATGAATCTTTCTAGAAAGAAAACGTGATTTTAGCTACACTTTCTCCAATCTCCAACTTAGTTAGAATGGGACGATATGGGAATACTTAAGCAGCAGTGGAAAATGTGATGTACATGATCGAAAACATTACTCTGTTTAGCTTGTCTGAAATAGAACTACTGTCCTGGAGTAAGAAACACTGTCAGCATTGTTTTCCCAGAAACGGTTGTGTTGAATACGTGCATTAGCATCTTGATTTGGTTAAGTTCCAACGTTTCCTTATGCTTCTCTCTGAGAAATATGAACTAGGTGATCAAAAATGGAGCATTCTTTTCACGCTCGCTTCAATCACCACAAAAGTGTCTGCTACCAAGCAAACGTACTTCCATATCTACATTTTGATATGCTTTCCTCTCGGAAAACTATGCAAGTTTCCCCTATTTCACAGACAGCACGCTTTGGATATGATTCATATGTGCGGAAACAAGTGAATTGGTGAATGTTTTGGTATAGTATTTAACAGGAAAAGTGTTCGCGCTCAAGAACACTTTCACAGTACTGACAGAAAAGTTGAAGTATTTCAAAGAACATTGCATTTCTGTACCTCTAAAAGGAGTTGCCTGCACTACGGTTGGAGTAATTTCAGACAGAGTTTTCCTCAAACAAGTTTAGTAAGGAAATTGTTCATTGCAAGACATTTCCCAAGTTCCCAACATTTCATAGTGGTTAGAACACAGGGAAACTCAGTTGTGTGAAAGAAGTTAACTGCTCATCTGCTTTTCATTTTGGCATTCAGAAAGGGGTTTGTTCCAATCAGGTACTGCAGACTACATGAATGTCTATTCTTCCTTGTTATTTTCCACTGTAGAGAATGCGTTTCATAGAACCTTTCACTAGAAGCACCCCTACTTTTAAAGTTACATGGACGTACATACTTGCTGACTCCTTCCAGAAAACGTGATTTGAATTGCCTTTTCTTTATTCTTTAACTTAGTCAGATCGGGACAATTTGGGAATACTTAAGCAGCAGTGAAAAATGCGATGTACATGATCCAAAATATTACTCTGTTTCGCTTGTCTGAAACAGAACAATTATCCTGGAGATAGAAACACTGTCAATATTGTTTTCCCAGAAACGGTTGTGTTGAATACGTGTATTGCCACCTTGATTTTGTGAAGTTCCAAATTTTCCTCATGCTTGTGTCTAAGAAAAATGAACTAGGTGACCAAAAATGGCGCATTATTTTCATGATCGCTTCTATCATCACAAAAGTGTCTGCTTCAAAGGATGCATACTTACTTCCACATCTACATTTTGATATGCTTTCCTCCAGGAAAACTATACAGTTTTCCGCTATTTCACCGACAGCACCCTTTTGGATATGATTCATATGTGCGGAAACAAGTGAATTGGTGAATGTGTTGGTATAGTATTTAAGAGGAAATGTGTTCGCGCTCAAGCACACTTTCACAGAACTGCCAAAAAAATTGAAGTATTTCAAGGAACATTGCATTTCTGTACCTCTAAAAGGGGTTGCCTGCACTACGGTTAGAATAATTTCAGACAGAGTTTTCCTCAGTCTTTGTAAGGAACTTGTTCATTCCAAGAGATTTCCCAAGTTCCCAACATTTCATAGTGGTTAGAACACAGGGAAACTCAGTTGCGTGAAAAAGTAAACTACTCATCTGCTTTACATTTTGGCATTCACAGAGGGGTTTGTTCCAATCAGGTACTGCAGAGTACATGAATGTCTGTTCTTCCTTGTTATTTTCTACTGGAAAGAATGCGGTTCAGTGATCCTTTCAGCAGAATCTCCCCTACTTTTAAAGTTACACGGGCGTACATACCTGCTGACTCCTTCCAGAAAGAAAACGTGATTTGGGTTGCCTTTTCTCTATTCTCCAACTTAGTTAGAGCGGTACGATTTGGGAATATTTAAGCAGCAGTGAAAAACGCGATGTACATGATTCAAAACATTACTGTGTTTAGCTTGTCTGAAACAGAACTAGTATCTTGGAGTTAGAAACACTGTCAACATTGTTTTCCCAGAAACGGTTTTGTTGAATACGTGTATTGCCCCCTTGATTTGGGAAGTTCCAAAGTTTCCTCATGCTTGTGTCTAAGAAAACTGAACTAGGTGACCAAAAATGGAGCATTCTTTTCACACTCGCTTCAATCATCACAAAAGTGTCTGCTACGAAGCATGCATACTTACTTCCACATCTACATTTTGATATGCTTTCCTCCATGAAATCTATACAAGTTTCCCCTATTTCACACACAGCAAGCTTTTGGACATGGTTCATATGTGCGGAAACAGTTGAATTGGTGAATGTTTTGGTATAGTATTTAAGAGGAAACGTGTTCGCGCTGAAGCACACTTTCACAGAACTGCCAGAAAAGTTGAAGTATTTCAAAGAACATTGCATTTCTTTACCTCTAAAAGGAGTTGCCTGCACTACAGTTGGAATCATTTCAGACAGAGTTTTCATCTAACAGTCTTTGTAAGGAACTTGTTCATTGCAAGACATTTCCCAAGTTCCCAACATTTCATAGTGGTTAGAACACAGGGAAACTCAGTTACCTGAAAGAAGTAAACTACTCATCTGCTTTACATTTTGGGATTCAGAAAGGGGTTTGTTCCAATCAAGTACTGCAGAGTACATGGATGTCTGTTCTTCCTTGTTATTTTCTACTGGAAAGAATGCGGTTCAGTGAACCTTTCAGTAGAAGCTCCCCTACTTTTAAAGTTACATGGGCTTACATACCTGCTGAATCCTTCCAGAAAGAAAACGTGATTTGAGTTGCCTTTTCTCTATTCTCCAACTCAGTTAGAACGGGACGATTTGGGAATACATAAGCAGCAGTGAAAAACGCGATTGTACATCATTCAAAACATTACTCTGTTTAGCTTGTCTGAAACAGAACTATTATCCTAGATTTAGAAACACTGTCAACATTTTTTCTCAGAAAATGTTGTATTGAATACGTGTATTGCCACCTTGATTTGGTTAACTTCCAACGTTTCCTTATGTTGTGTCTAAGAAAAATGAACTAGGTGACCAAAAATGGAGCATTCTTTTCACGCTCGCTTCTATCATCACAAAAGTGTCTGCTACAAAGCATATGTACTTCCACATCTACATTTTGATATGCTTTCCTCTGGGAAAACTATACAAGTTTCCCCTATTTCACAGACAGCACGCTTTTGGACATGATTCATATGTGCGGAAACAAGAGAATTGGTGAGTGTTTTGGTATAGTGTTTAGCAGTAAACCTGTCTGCACTCAAGAACACTTTCTCAGAACTGCCAGAAAAGTTGAAGTATTTCAAAGAACATTGCATTTCTGTACCTCTAAAAGGAGTTGCCTGCACTACGTTTGTAATCATTTCAGACAGAGTTTTCCTCAAAGATCCTCATGACTCACGAAAAATTCCTTCTTCCTTGTGAAGCAGCATGGCCTTGAACAGGTGCCAGACAATCTCCCATAAATCAAAAGATCAGAGATTGATTACTGGTCAGGGCACATGACTAAGTTATGTGTCTGAAATCTGGTTGGGGCATTTATAAAGGATAACTGATCAATATTTCTCTCTCACATGGATCTTTTTCCCCTCTTTCTCCCTCCCTTCTTATCTGTCTGAAAATAAATAAGCATGTCTTTAGTTGAGGATTAGAAATATATATACAGTAAACTTTTTGTTGTTGTTGTTATTTTTTAGCGTCTGGCAATCTCTACCTTAAATTAGAATGCTTAATTCATCTATATTTAAGATAATAATTGTTAAAGTGGTTGTATTTCTACTCTATTGTCATTGTTTTTCAATTTTTCCTACATATCTATCTTTCTTTCTTTTTTGTGTGTGTCTTTGTTGAATTGCATTTTTTCTTTTTTCTTTTTTTCATTGCTTCTTTTGGACAGTGTTCTTTGTGAGGTCTTTGTGTTAGTTTCATTTTACCTTAACTACTGTCTCATTAGCTATATATTTTTGTTTTAATTTTAGGGATTGTTCTGTGATTTGAATATACAATTAACTTATCAAAGTCTACCTTCAAATTAATATATTATATAGACTTCACATATAAAATTATAAATTTGTAACAATATTCTTTTACTATGTCTCTTCCTCGACATCATTTTTGTTACAAAATTTCCTTCACCTGTTATAAACCACATAATACATGATCAGGATTTTGTTTTAAATATTCAATTTTTTAAATACATTTTTAAAAGAGAAAATGTTTTTTAGTGTTTACCCGCGTATTACTCCCTTTCACTGTTTTCATTTCTACATATAATTCAAATTTCCATCTGGTGTTAGTCTCCTTCTGCCTTAAGAATCAAATTTGACAATTCTTTCAGTGCAGGTCTGTGGAGACAATTTCTTCTAGCTTTTGTTTATTTTTAAATGTCTCTTTTTTGACTTCATTTTTTAAGAATGTTCACTTGGTATGCAATTCTAGTATTTCATGGTTTTTTTAAATTTATTTATTTATATAATTATTTTTCAAGTACAGTTTTCTGTCTTTTACTTCCATTCCAGCCCACCCCCCATGCTCCCCACCTCCCTCCCAAATCCACCCCCCTTAGTTGTTGTACATGTGTCCTTTATACTATTTCCTGTAAATCCTTCCCCTTTTCCCCCTGAAATTCCCTCCCCTCTTTTCTCTGGTTTCTGTCCCCCTGTTCTCTATTTCAGTGTCTTTGTTTTTATTTTGCTTGCTTGTTTGTTTTGCTGTTTAGCTCCCTGTTAAAGGTGAGATCATATGGTATTTGGTTTTCAACACCTGGATTATTTCACTCAGCATAATGCTTTCCAGCTCCATCCATGCTGTTGCAAAGGGTAGGAGCTCCTTCTTTCTTTCTGCTGCATAGAATTCCATTGTGTATATGTACCATAATGTTTTTTAAATAATTTTAAACATGTCATTCTTATGTGTTTTAGCTTGCACTGTTTCTGATTAGAAATATATTCCTTTTGTTTTTCCCCTTGACTTGTGGTGCATTTATTTTTTCCTGCTTCTTTTTAATTTTGTGGGGGCATTGGTTTTCAGCAATGTGATTATGATAGCTCTGTAAGTGGCTTGCATGTGTATGTGTATGTGGATATTTAACCTGATTGAAATTTACTGAGAACTTGAAATAAATATTATAGTGTTTTACTATATATTGTAATTTATCATATATTATATAATACAATATTTTAGATATAGTATATATAATTATAACACTATACTATATACTATATAAATATATGCAATATATAGTTATATTATATTTAATTATATGCATGATTTATGTATTATATATTTTAATATATAGTTTATATATTATATTTATACATAATTTTATATATTGTATACAATTATATATTATAACAACTTCTGTGAGTGGTTATAATTTGAGGCTATTTTTTTCAAAAGATATTTTCTGGCCCAATTTACCTTTCTTTATTTTTGGAACTCTAATGGTGTGTGTGTGTGTGCATTTATGTGTGCATGTGTTTTTTGTGAACATGCTCATTTGGTCCACATGTCATGGAGCCTTTCATTTAATTTTTTCAGCATTTTTATTTCATATGCTTTCCTTTGGGTATTTTCTACTGCTGTAGCTTAAGATTTTCTTGTACTTTTTCCTAGAGTGTACAGTTTACTGAACTGCATACCTAGTGATATTTTTATTTCATATATTTAATTTTTAAGGTCTAGAACTTGCATTATTTTTTTCTACAAATTCTATTTCTTTGCTGAGCTTCTTTGTCTGAATCCTCATAATGCTCATCATTTTCTTTGTTTTTGTTTGCTAAGTAATTACAATATTTCTGCAACCTAGGGTCTGTTTTAATGACTTTAGAAAAATGTACCTATGATTCTAGGCCACTTTTTGTTTTTATTTTAGTATGTCCATTAATTAAAATTAAATTATTGTCTATATTGTGAATGTTACTTTTTTAAAGCCAAGATATTTTTTCACACAAATATGGGTTTTATCCTGACCAACAGTTAATTTGCTAATAACTCTGCTTCATTTTTCAATAATGTTAAAGTGTTGTTAGGATGCATGTAACTAACTCTTATAGAGACATAATAATTTAACTTTTAAATTGATGTTCTGAAGTCTCATTGATGCCTGTTTTTACCTTGAGTGTAATGCATATTATTTGTCTACAAATTAAAGGAGATGCCTACATGCATTTCCTTGTTGTTTTCTCATCACAGTTCCATTCTATGTTTTATTATTTTCCTGAAAATTTCAGCCCATTAGCACCACTGAACACTGGTTTCTTTGTACTCACCTGAGTGACATTTGCTTTTATGCTCAAACATGAAATCTCTGTATTGTTTCTAGAAAGTACCTACAAATGAAAAGCTGGACCAATGAAGGAGCTCACTTCATGTGTTTTTATTCTCTGAAAGAACACAGTCCTATACTGCCTGTGCTTCATTTTAATAGTTGTTTATGGTGGCAGGGATCTTCTGATATTAGTGACTCTGTAATGTCAAAAAGCAGAAGTTGCTGTTGCTAAGATTTCATTTTGCATTGTAGTTGTTACTATATGTACCTCAGCTTGAAGGCAGAGTTAGGCATTGTTCACCTTTGTTTTTCTTTTGAGCATTGCATACAGGCTGTATACTATTTGTTATGTTAATCATTTAATTTTATTAAGCATTCAATCATTAAATACTTTGAATAAGTAATTTAAACTATGAAATAAAACATGGCAGGAATTTAGTAATAATTTAAAGACCTTAAAATTCATTATACACACTAATTTTTTTCATTCACTAATTCTTTTACATTTTGTAACAATCATCAGAATATCTGTGTTACTAATCTTCCCTTTTACTCCCTGGTAATTCAATGCTTTCATTATAATTAAAGAGCATGTGAAAAACTAAGAAACATGGAAAAAACCATCTCCAACAACTGTAGGGAACCAGTTTGCCTGGCAATGGCAGTTGCAGCTCATAGGTGCATGGTAGCAGGCAGGAGCCAAACCCACAGACTGGTTCGCCTGTGGGAAATCAGGCCTGCATTATACCTAGGCTGCTTTGTGACTTGCTCTTGCCAAAACTCTCTCACCCTGAATTGAATCAGAAAATGCTTACTGCATACCTTTAAAGTAACTTTCTGAAGTCTGTGCTAACTCTCCCAAGGACTAAAGTGTAACCAGACCAATTACTCTTATCATTCCCTTGTATTTGCAACATCTTTTCCTTGTTAATCTGTAAGAAATAATCAGTAATGTTCCTTCAGTTGCTATCTGTAAAAAAATAATTACCTTTAGCAAACCTAAGCATAACGAATGAGAATCTTCTTTTTTTTTTTATTTTTTATTTTTTTATTTTTTTTTATTTTATTTTTTTTAATATAATTTTTATTTAATTCTTGTTCACGTACGAGAATCTTCTTTGATGTGCAATATTAGAAAGCCAATAAAAGCTTGTCAAGGCAAGGGTCAGGGTGCTCTCCCCTTGAGAGAGTGACCGTGCCATTCCTTTTTCTCCACAAAACTCAGTAGTCCCTGTGAATTTGTGTCATCTCATCTATAACACCACAGATACTGTGATCTGTTGTCTGCATCAACCATTTGGTAGTGAGAGTATTTATTAGGAGACAATTGGAACATTCTTTTTTATCTTTTGTGCTCTTTTTTTTTACTGTTGTTCAAGTACAGTTGTCTCCATTTTTTCCACCACTCTCTTCTGCCCAATCCACTCCCACCTCCCATCCTCAATCCTACTTCCTTTTGGGCTTTGTCCAGGGGTCCTTTATTTTTAGGTTATTTTTTATGGGTTCTAAAGTCCAACTTGAATCATTGTTCATGGTCACACAGGCCAGGCCAGGCCAACAGTACTGATGACTAGGGTATGTCAGTGGTCATGGAAACCTTGATGGAAAAAGAACAACACAATGGAACACACACTTTCTTTTTTTAAAAGGATTTTATTTGTTTTTAGAGAGAGATAAGGGGAGAGAGATAGAGAGGGAGAGAAACGTCAATGTGGGGTTGCCTCTCACATGGCCCCCACTGGGGACCTGGCCTGCAATCCAGGCATATGCCCTGACTGGGAATCAAACTACTGAACCCTTGGTTCACAGCCCATGCTCACTCCACTGAGCTACATCAGCCAGGGCTGGAACACACATTTTCATATAATAGTGCCCAATTAAAAATTTACTGCACCTAAACATAAAGATTTTTTTCTTTAGGCTACTAAATGTACTTTATTCTCTCATTAAAAAAGATTTTTTATCTTATCAATAGATTGAAAAGCTAGAAGAAAATGTACTTTCATACTACATAATATATAAAAAGTGATTGAGCTGTCAGTAAGCAATTTCTAATTCCACTCAATTGAATTATTTAGACAGTTCTCCTGCCCTCTGATTTTCTTTCTCATCTACTTGTACACTTTGCAAATTGATCACATCTGTGTAACTCCTATGGTCTCTTTTTTCATCTTTGAAGAATATCACAACATTTTGCAGATCATGCTCATTCCACGTATCCTCTAACGTACCTGGGACCACACTATTGCTTATTTATTTAGTTCTCAGTATCTTTGTTGCAAATTCCTACAATTACCTTTTTATGTTTTCACTATCTCCTGAATCCTGAGGTCACATTTTCTACTACCAGCTAAAATATATCCTATATCATAATGGATGTTGCACTGAAGTTATAGCAAGTCTTGTCTCTCAAGGTATATGTATATATATATATATATATGTATTTTTTTTTATCCTGGCATCCTTCATAATACCAAAGTCAATTGTGGACCAGTGCAACTTACAATCATTGTCATTTCAAATGCTTTCCATAAAGTACTTCGCTCAAAACTTGCACCCTGTTTAAAGTCCTTCAATCTACAGTCAATCTGGAATTACGCATTGAGTCATCTGTCACCTCTAAATTCCTGTTGGCTGCAAAAGAGCTAAGACATACTAATGGGTTAATATGAGATATTTCCAAAGGTAGACTATTGACATTTAACAGGAACTCTGGATGTTAAGTAGTGACTAGCTTCTAAAGCATTTCTGATTAAATGGCAGGCTGATAGGGTGATATTTTGGGGCTGATAACAGTTTTCAGCACCTCACAAATCACACTGTGTAAGTAGCTGACAAGTTTATGTATGTCGCCTGAGGAGAAGATGGCGGCAGAGTAGGACAAAGGATTTCACTTCCCTTCACACACCGGAGAAAAATCAGGCTGCTATGCAGAGGAGCACAGCGAACACCCAACAGGGACCCAGCATATGGGACGGCAGGACCCCAGAAAGTATAGCGGACACTGAATGACCAGAGGTTAAGGAGAGGAGACAGACTGCAGATCAACAAGGTATGAGGGAACAGCGCAGATGCTGCAGGCCATACGCCAGGCAGCGCCAGGGCCCTGGCAGGGCCGCCTTGATGTCTGAGAGCCAACGGAGGGCAACAACACCAGCCCTGGGAGAGAACTAGTCACCGGCACCCTCTCTAACCAGCAGGGTGCAGATTGGAAAACACCAGGAGAGATCGGTTTGCCTGTAGTGGCAGAGAGAGGAGTGGGCATTGGGAAGCAAACCAGAGACCTCTGATAACCCATGGAGTCAGGCTGTGGCTGCCAGTTTGGGGAATTGAGTGGCCCCGGCATTCCCAGTAGCCTGAGCCAGCGCTCCCACAGTCTCGGAGAGCTTCAGGATACTGGCAGTGCCCCTGGAAGAGCACCAGTCACCAGCTCCCTCCCTACCCAACGGGGTGCAGACTGAGAAGCACCAGGAGTCCGGTTGTGGTTACCGGCTTGGAGATCTAGGAGTCCCCATGCATTCCTGGTAGTGCGCATTCCCGGTGGTGTGCATTCCTGATAGCGGGGACTCCAGCCAGTGCTCACACAGCCTCCGGGAGCTGCGGGCTACTGGCAGGGCCCCTGAAAGAGTGCCAGTCACCAGTTATATCCCTACCCAGCTGGGCTCAGACTGAGAAGCACCGGGAGTCAGGCTGTGGCTGCTGGCTTGGAAGAATTGTGAGTTCCCCAATGTGTGCAGTCACAGCACTGGGAAAGGTCCAAGCCAAAGCCTGTGAGACCAGGAAAGCCTGGCTGGGAGTGCGTGCCCTCACACCAGACCAGAGCTGGGAAGCCTGGGGAAAAATCTGCTCTCAGCGGGGCACGGGAGAGCGCCACCATTCTGGAACTTGGGAGGGCACTGGCAAGACCAGCTAAGTTCACCGAGATGAGAGAAAGGCCACACTAATAACCACTCGGGCTGCTGCAGCGAGGGAGACCAGAAAAAAAAGATTTGACCAGCTGGAAACCAACAAGAGGAGTAGGTGGAAGTGGAGAACACCAAGATACCTGCAGGAGACTGCACCACTGAATCTGACAAGCATCTTACCACAGAAGTTCACACCATAAACCCAGGAACCCAGAACAGATCACTTTAAGAAGGTGAAGCCAACAAGAAGAGCAACACAAACAATGGAAAGACAAAGAAACAATCCCCAAATTAAAGAAAAGGAAGAAGTCTTAGAAAGAATGTTAGATGAAATAGAGGCAAGCCAACGATCAGATATTGAATTCAAAGTACTGGTTATCAGGAAATTCAAAGGGCCTACAATGAGCTACCAGAAACTACAGGGGAGCTACAGTGAACTCTCTGCAAACTACACCAACATGAAAAAGGAAATAGAAACCATTAGTAAAGGCCAAGAGGAAATAAAGAATACAATTTCTGAACTGAAGAATACAGTAGAAGGTATGAAGAATAGAATTGATATGGAGGAAGATCACATAAGTGATATAGAAGACAGGATAGAAAGAATCTCCCAGACAGACCAAATAATGGAAAAGAGAATCAGAAAAAAATGAGGAGAATTTAAGAGAAATGAAAGACAACATGAAACGTAATAATATCCGAATAATAGGAATACCAGAAGGAGAGGAAGACGAACAAGGAATAGAAAACCTGCATAAGAGAGTAATAATGAAAATTTTCCTAAATTGAGGAGAGATAAAGTCACACAAACCCAGGAATCGCAGAGAGTCCCAATCAGGTGGAACCCAAAGAGGCCTACTACAAGACACATCATCATTAAAATGGCAAACCTCCAAGATGAAAAGAAAACCCTAAAGGCAGCAAGGGAGAAAAAGGAAGTAACATATAAGGGGGTCCCAATAAGGTTGGCTACTGACTTCTCCATGGAAACATTCCAAGCAAGTAGAGAATGGCAAGAAATATTCCAAGTAATGAGAAACAGAGGCCTACAACCAAGGCGACTGTACACAGCAAGGCTCTCAAACAAGATAGAAGGCCAAATACAGAGCTTCCAAGACAAAAGAAGTCTAAAAGAATACGCCTCCACCAAACCAGCTCTACAAGAATTACTGAAAGGGCTGCTTAAGGAAAGGAAGGAAACGAGAGAGAGAGAGAGGAACACAGGTACACAAATGGCAATCAATAAGTACCTTTCAATAATAACCTTAAACGGAAATGAATTAAATGCACCAATTAAAAGACATAGACTAGCTGAATGGAAAAGAAACCATGACCCACACATATGCTGCCTACAAGAGACCCATCTCAGGTCAAAAGACCATCACAGACTAAAAGTGAAAGGGTGGAAATAAATTTTCCAAGCAAATGGACAAGAAAAAAAAGCCAGGGTAGCAATTGTCATATCAGACAAAATAGACTTCAATAAAAGGGCCATAAAGAGAGACCCAGAAGGTCACTTCATAATACTGAAGGGGAGAATCCACCAAGAAGACATTAACATCGTAAATATATATGCACCCAACATAGGAGCACCCAAATATATAAGAAAAATACTAGAGGACTTCAAGAAAGATATTGACAGCAACACAATTATAGTAGGGGATTTTAACACCCCACTGTCTAAAATGAAAAAACCTTCCAAACAAAATATCAACAAAGATATTGCAGCATTAAATGACACCCTAAACGAAATTGACCTAAGTGATATATATAGAACCCTCCATCCCAAAGAAGCTAAATACACTTTCTTTTCAAATGCACATTGAACATTTTCAAAGATAGATCACATGATAGGACACAAAACGAGTCTCAATTAATTCAGGAAAATAGAAATCATACCAAGCATTTTCTCTGATCATAAGGGACTGAAATTGGAAACCAACCCCACAGGAAAAAACCCAAAACACCAAAAATCATGGAGACTGAATGGTATGCTAATAAACAACGAATGGGTCAAGATTGAAATTAGGGAAGAAATCAAAAATCTTCTGGAAACAAATGAAAATGACCTCACAACAACCGAAAACCTATGGAAAACAGTGAAGGCAGTCATGAGAGGGAAGTTCATAGCAATACAGGCCTACCTAAAGAAGATAGAAACATTTCAAACAAACAACCTAACCCGATGCCTCCAAGAGCTCGAGGAACAACAACAAAGACAGCCCAGAGCAAGTAGAAGGAAGGAAATAACCAAGATCAGAGCAGAATTAAATGACAGAAACTAAAAGCACAATTCTAAGGATCAATGAATCCAGGAGTTGGTTTTTGAAAAGATAAAGAAAATAGACAAACCTTTAAGCAGGCTCATCAAGAAAAGAAGAGAGAGGACCCAAATAGACACAATCAGAAATGAAAGAAGAGAGATTACAACTGATACCACAGAAATAGAAAGGATTGTAACAAATTACTTTGTGGAACTGTATGCCAAGAAATTTGAAAACCTAGGTGACATGGACAAATTTCAAGAAAAATATAATCTTCAGAAACTCAATGAAAAAGAAGCAGAAAACCTGAACCATCTGATAGCAGCAAATGAAATTGAAGCAGTAATGAAAAAACTCCTGTCACACAAAAGCCCTGGACCACATGGTTTCATAGGACAATGCTACAAAGCTTTTAAGGAAGAGCTAATCCCTATTCTTCACAGACTATTCCAAAACATCCAAAATGATGGGAAACTCCCCAACTCTTTTTATGAAGCCAGCATCACCCTAATTCCAAAGCCAGATAGAGACACAACAAAGAAAGAATATTAAAGGGCAATATCACTGATGAACATAGACGCTAAAATCCTCAATAAAATATTAGCATATCACATCCAACAATACATCAAAAATATCATACACCATGACCAAGTGGGATTCATCCCAGGGATGCAAGGATGGTTCAATATACGCAAATCAAGAAATGTAATACACCACATAAACAAAAGCAAAGACAAAAACCACAGGGTCATATCTATAGATACTGAAAAAGCTTTTGATAAGGTACAACACCTATTTATGATAAAGGTACTCAGAAAAATGGGAATAGAGGGAGCATTCCTCAACATAATAAAGGCCATATATGAAAGACCTACAGCCAACATCATAGTCAATGGACAAAAACTAAAAGCTTTTCCACTCAGATCAGGAACAAGATAAGGTTGCCCACTTTCACCACTTATATTTAATATAGTATTAGAAGTTCTAGCTGCAGCGATCAGGAAAGAAAAGGAAATAAAAGGTATCCAAAATTGGAAAGGAGGAAACAAAATTGGCATTGTTTGCAGATGACATGATAGTGTACCTGGAAAATTCTATAGACTCTACCAAAACACTGCTCTAACTAATGAATGAATTTGGGAAAAGAACGGGTTACAAAGTCAATATCCAGAAATCAAAGGCATTTTTTTATACTAACAATAAATTAGCAGAAGCAGAAATCAAAAAAAAATCCCATTTGATATAACAAAAACAGAAATAAAATATCTAGAAATAAACCTAACCAAGAAGTTAAAAGACCTGTATGCAGAAAACTACACAACACTGAAGAAAGAAATCAAGGAAGACACAAACAAATGGAAACATATACCGTGTTCATGGATTGGAAGAATTAACATCATCAAAATGTGTGTACTACCCAAAGCAATTTACAGATTCAATGCAATACCTATTAAAGTACCAATGCCATATTTCACAGACATAGAACAAACACTTCAAAAATTTATATGGAACCATAAAAGACCGCAAATAGCAGCTGCAATTTTGAGAAAGAAGAACAAAGTAGGAGGGATCACAATATGTGACATCAAACTGTATTACAAGGACACTGTAATTAAAAGAGCCTGGTACTGGCACAAAAACAGGCACATAGACCAATGGAATAGAACAGAGAGCCCAGAAATAAACCCAAATCTCTACAGTCAATTAATATTCGACAAAGGGGGCAGTAACATAAAATGGAGTAAAGACAGCCTTTTCAACAAATGATGTTGGGAGAACTGGACAGCCAGATGCAAAAAATGAAACTTGAGCACCAACTTACATCATATAGCAAAATAAATTCAAGGTGGATAAAAGACTTCAATATAAGCCATGAAACCATTAAAGCCCTAGAGGAGAGCATTGGAAAGAAAATCTTAGACATTCCACGCAGCAATATTTTTACTGATATGTCCCCTAGAGCAAGGGATATAAAGGAAAGAATAAACAAATGGGAACTCATCAAAATTAAAAGCTTCTGCATGGCTAAGGAAAACAGTATCAAGATACAAAGAGAAGTAACTGTTTGGGAAAACATATTTGCCAATGATACCTCAGACAAAGGTTTAATCTCCAAAATATACAAAGAACTCACTATAGACTCCACTCAAAGAAGACAAGCAACCCGATTAAAAAATGGGCAGGGGACTTGAACAGACTTTTCTCCAAGGAGGACATACAGAGAATCCAGAGACACATGAAAAGATGCTCGATACTGCTAGCTATTAGAGAGATGCAAATTAAAACCACAATGAGATACCACTTAACACCAGTCAGAATGGCTATCATAAACAAAGAAACAAACAACAAGTGCTGGAGAGGTTGTGAGGAAAAGGGGACTCTAGTTCACTGTTGGTGGGATTGCAGACTGGTACAACCACTATGGAAAATGGCATGGAATTTTCTAAGCAAACTAAAAATTAACATGCCTTTTTAGCCAGTAACTCCACTCTTAGGAGTACATCCTAAGAACACTGAAACACCAATCCAAAAGAACCTATGCACCCCAATGTTCATAGGAGCACAATTCACGATATCCAAGAGTTGGAAGCAACCTAGATGCCCATCAGTCAATGACTGGATCAAAAAACTATGGTACATTTACATAGTGGAGTTCTATGCTGCAGAAAGGAAGAAGGAACTGCTATCCTTTGCAACATCATGGATGGAACTGGAAAGCATTATGCTGAACGAAATAAGCCAGGCAGTGAAAGAGAAATACCATATGATATCACCATTAACAGGGATCTAAACAAAACAAACAAGCAAGCAAAATATGACCAATGACACTCACTTACAGAACAGGCTGACCGGGTCCAGAGGGGAGAGGGGAGAGAATCATAGGGGAAAAGGGGATGGACTCACATGAGCAATATAAAGGACACAGGGAAAATACATGAACAACAACTGAGAAGGGTGGAAATGGGAGGGAGGGGGGAGTATGGGCCTTGGGGTGGGATGGGAGTAATAGAAAACTGTACTTGAAAAATAAATAAATAAATGGAAACATAAAATAAATAAAAATGTTGACAAATGTGGAGGAAAAAAAAAGGAAGACAGATAAAAATCTTCCCAGACAAGAAATGTTTGAAGGAGTTCATCACCATCAAACTAGTATTATGTGAAATGTTAAAGGGTCTTCTTTAAGAAAAAAAATATCAAAAACATGAACAGTAAAATGGCAATACATATCTAATCAACAAATGAACCGAAAACAAAACCAAACCCAAGAACAGAAACAGACTGATAGGATACCAAGAAAATTTTTCATGGTTGCCAGATGAGAGGAGATTTGGGGGATTGATAAAAAATGTGAAATGATTAAGAAGTACAAATTTGTTGTTACAGAATAATCACATGTATGTAAAGTACAACATATGGAACATAGTCATTAATATTCTAATAACTATGTAGGGGTCAAATGAATATGAGAGTTCTCAGCATGATCACTTAGAAAGTTATATAATGTCTAATCTCTGGGATGTACACCTGAAATATAATATTGTATGTCAATTGTAATTGAGAAATGGGAACATCATGCTATGTGAAATAAGTCAGGCACAAAAGGACATTATTACGATTTCACTTACAAAAGAACCTAGTCATCGGATTCATAGAAACTAGAATGATGGTGCCTTAGACTGAGGGAAGAAGGAATGGGGGTTAATATTTAGTGGGGTTTCAGTTTTTCCAGGTGAAAGAGTTTAAAGATGGATGGTGGCGATGGCTGCACACTGTGAATGCACTAAATATCACTGAACTATACACCTGAAAATTGTTAAGAAGGTAATCTTATGTGTATTTTATTAAAATAAAAAATGAAAGGTAAACAAATAATGGTACTGTGCCAGTAAACTAATATTTTAAAAGTAAGCAACTTAAACAGAATGTGGTGTCCTGAATTGCCTCCTAGAACAGAAGAGTTCACTAATGAAAAAAATGAGCCAATAGCCTCTAGTGTACTTAATACTAATGTGCCAATGTTAACTTCTTAGTTTTGACATATATACCATGACCTACAAAGATGTTAAAATTAGGGAAATTAGGTAAAGGGTATACAGGAACTATCTGTACTATTTTTGTAAGATTTCTCTAAATCTAACACTATTTCAAAATAAAAGTTAACTTTAAAATAAATATTTAAAAAAACTTTTGACCATCATGGTCTTTTGACCTGATGTGGGTCTCTTGTAGGCAGCATATGTGTGGGTCATGCTTTCTTATCCATTCAGCTATTCTATGTCTTTTGATTGGAGCATTTAATCCATTTACATTTAAGGCTATTATTTAAAGGTACTTATTCATTGCCATTTTTGTACCACTTTTCCTCTCTGTCTCTCTCTTTTCCTTCCTTTCCATAAAGCAGTCCTTTCGGTATTTCTTGTACAGCTGGATTGGTGGAGGCATATTTTTTTAGACTTCTTTTGTCTTGGAGGCTCTTTATTTGGCCTTCTATCTTGGTTGAGAGCCTTGCTGGGTACAGTAGCCTTGGTTGTAGGCCTCTGGTTTTCATTACTTGAAATATTTCTTGCCATTCTCTACTTGCTTGGAGTGTTTCCATTGAGAACTCAGTAGCTAACCTGATTGGGGCTCCCTTGTATGTTATTTCCTTTTTCTCCCTTGCTGCCTATAAGATTCTCTCTTTGTCTTGGAGGTTTGCCATTTTAATGATGAAGTGTGTTGAAGTGGGCCTCTTTGGGTTCCACTTGCATGGGACTCTCTGTGACTCCTGGATTCGTGTAACTGTTTCTCTCCTCAAATTAGGAAAATTTTCCATCATTACTCTTTCAAGTAGGTTTTCTATCCCTGTTCTTCTTCTTCTCCTTCTGGTATTCCTATTATTCGGATATTATTACGTTTCATATTATTATGCATTTCTCTTAGCCCCTCTTCATTCGTTTTGAGCCTATTTTCCCTTTCTTGCTCTTTTTAGGAGATTCTCCTGTGTCCTCCAAGTCGCTGATCTGATCTTCTGCCTCATCAAGCCTGCTTTTCATTCCTTCTACTGTGTTCTTCAGATTGTATTCCTCATTTCCTCTTGGCCTTTGCCGATAGTTTCTATTTTCTTTTTCATGTTGATATAGTTTTCAGAGAGCTCATTGTAGCTTTCCTCTTGTTTCTGGTAGCTCCCCTCTAGTTTCTGGTAGCTCATTGTGAGCTCTTTGAATTTCCCAATAACTAGTACTTTAAATTCACTATCTGATAGCTGACTTCCCTCTCTTTCATCTGACATTATTTCTGAGACTTCCACCTTTTCTTTAATTTGGGCATTGTTTCCTTGTCTTCCCATTGCTTATGAGACTCTTCTTATTAGTCTCAGCTTCTTAAATTGATCTGTTCTGACTCCCTGGGTTTATGGTGTGAACTTCTGTGGTAGAATACCTGTGAAATTCAGTGGTACAGTCTCCTGCAAGTATCTTGATTATCTCTGCTTCCACCTACTCCTTTCTTTGTGTGTATGTGATCAGTTGGAGGGGGAGGCAAAATGGTTTATGACAGCAGGAGAGTACTTTATGATATTTACAGTCATAGCTGGTAGAGAAGAGATAGAAGATCTTTAGGCTATATATGGTGTTAACTGTAATCTTCAACCCAATTTGCCACTTTTGATAAAGGATAGACCAAAGATAAGTCTCTTGTTGGGGAGGGATGACTTGTGAGTTGTATCTAGAAATCAGTGAGGAAGATAAGTCTCTTGTTGGGGAGGGATGACTTGTGAGTTGTATCTAGAAATCAGTGAGGTTGCGGGTGATCAGATTTTGAGGTAAGGTGACAGTAAAGAATAGTAAATAGATGTAGCATGTGAACAAGTAGAGTTAATCACTACAGTAATAGAATTCAGGAACCTGTAAAGTGGGCTAAGACCCAAGAGATGTGTTGTGAAGTATTTACAGTGGTATAGAAAGCAACAGAGAAACAAACAAACAAACACACCAAAAAGGGGCAAGAGAAGTGAGGAAAAAGCAATAAGTTTGGGGTGAAAGGGAGAAGGACTAAAATAGGAAAAAACAAAGGAAAGGAACAGAGTACTGAAAGATACAGCAATGATAAAATTAAAAAATATACGATTACTGAAAAAAGTTAAAAAAAAGTTTAAAAAACCTTTTAAAAAATATTTTTAAAAAACTCCTCCATTGTTAGTTTCAAACTGTCCAATCCGTTTTTTCTGGTTTCGGCAGGACCCCTCTGTGGGCTGGGTTTTAGGCCCTGGCGCACACCTGCCCACCAGCCAGGCTACCAGACTGGGGTGTGGGCGCCGGCTCACCTCACAGGCTGCCTGGGTCCCACAGAACCTGGTACTGGTCCATCCCAGTCCTGTGGCTGGGTGAGAAGCAAGTCAAGCTGCCTTCACAGGAGAACACCTAACTCTACTTCCCAGTAAAAAGTTCTCCAGAAAGCCTGCATCTCAGCCCAGCCCAGTCCCAAACCTGACTGGTTAGGACAATGCTCCTCTCAAATTTTCCTGACTGGCAGGCTGGTGGGCTGGCGACCACAGAGATCGCAACTGAACATGGCCCCCTGTCCTTGCCACCCTCCCTGCACACCTAGGCAGACAGGTCTCTGCCACCCAGCCCTGCCTAGATGGTGAGGGAGGGAGCCAGCTCTTCCAAGGACCCCGCAACTGGCCCAGTGCTCCACTGGGTGCTGGGCTCCTTATGAGTCCTCCATGGCACTTGCCACAGAAGGAAGCCTCTACTCTCCTAACGCAGTGGCAGCGGCAACTCTGAGGCATTTCGGGCTGGCCGAGGGCAGCAGGCCCTGCCGCTCCCGCTTTTGTCTTTACTCACAGGTGCTGGGCTCCCGAGGAGTCCTCTGTGACAGACATCCCGATGCTGGCCATAGATAGAAGCCTCTGGGCCCTGGAAGCTGTGGCAGCAGCAGCTCCTAGTTCTTTATGCGCTGGTCAATGGCTGCTGGTCCCATCGCTGCTGCTTTTGACTTTACTCTGGGGTGCCTGGCTCCTGAGGGCAGCCAGCTCTGCTGAGGGCAGCGGGCACTGCTGCTGCCGCTTCTGTCTTTACTCACAGGTGCCAGGCTCCCAATGAGTCCTCTCTGGCAGACACCCCTGTCACTGGGCTCAGGAAGAAGCCTCTGGGCCCAGACTGACCAAGGTGGCAACCACGCCCCGAGGTCTTTATGCACTGGCCAATAGCTGCCGTCGCCGCCGCTGCCACCACCCCCGCCACTGCCACCACCCCCGCCACTGCCCTTGACTTTACTCAAGGTTATGGGGCTCCCGAGGAGTTCTCCGTGGCAGACTCCCCTGTCGCTGGGCACAGACAGAAACATCTGGGCCCCGACTGTGGAGGCAGCCCCGGCTCCACGGCCATTATGCGGCAGCCCTATGCAATTTTTGTCTTTGCTTTTGTTTATATGCTGTGTTATGTTTATTGTATTTTCAAATACTGTACAATCCTTGCATCCCTGGATGAATCCATCTCGGTTACTTAGTATGATCCTTTTAATGCATTACTTGGTGTGGTTTGCCAATATTTTTTGATCATTTTAGCATCTATGTTCATCAACAATATTGGCCTCCAGTTTATTTTTCTTTGTTGTGTCTTTATCTGGTTTTAGGATTAGGATGATGTTTGCATCATAAAAAGAGTTTGGGACTCTTCCATATTCTTGGATTTTTTGAAATAATCTGTGAATTATGGGCCTTAGCTATTCCCTAAAGGCTTTGTAAAATTCTCCTGTGAAACCATTAGGTCCAGGGTTTTGTATGTTGGGAGTTTGTGATTAATGCTTCAATTTTGTCAGCTGTTATTGGTCTCTTCTGGCTTTCTGCTTCTTCATTGAGTTTTGGAAGATTATATTTTTTCCATAAATTTGACCATTTGACATAGATTTTCAAATTTCTTGGCATATGGTTCTTCATAATAATTTCTTAAAATCGTTTGTATTTCTGTGATATCAGTTGTAATCTCGCCTCTTCCATTTCTGATTGTGTTTATTTGGGACCTCTCTTCATTTCTTGATGAGTCTGCTTATAAGGTTTTTGATATTGTTTATCTTTTCAAAGAATCAGCTCCTGGATTCATTGATCCTTAGAATTATGCTGTTAGTCTCTATGTCATTTAATTCTGCTCTGATCTTGGTTATTTACTTCCTTCTACTTGCTCTGGGCTGTCCTTGATGTTTTTCCTCTAGTTCTTGTAGGCATAGGTTTAGGTTGTTTATTTGAAATGTTTCTATCTTTTTTAGGTAGTCCTGTATTGTTATTGACCTCTCTATCAGGACTGCCTTCTCTGTTTTTCATAAGTTTTGTGTTGTTGTGAGTTCATTTTTGTCCATTTCCAGAAAGTTTTTATTTCTTTCCTAATTTCATTCTTGACCCATTCATTGTTTAATAGCATGGTATTCAATCTCCATGATTTTGAGTATTTTGGGTGTTTTTTTTTTCTTGAGTTGTTTTCCAGTTTCAGTCGCTTGTGGTCAGAGAAAATGTTCCGTATGATTTCAATTTTCTTGAAATTGTTGAGGCTTGTTATGTGTCCTAGCATGGGGTCTATCTTTGAAAATGTTCCATATGCCTTTGAAAAGAACGTGCATTTAGCTTCTGTGGCATGAAGGGCTCTCTATATTTTAGTTAAGTCCATTTCATCTAGGGCATTGTTCAATATCACAGTATCTTTGTTGATATTTTGTTTGGAAAACTCATCCATTTTTGACAGTGGGGTGTTAAAAATCCCCTACTATAATTGTGTTACTGTCAATATCTTTCTTGAAGTCCTCTAAGATTTTCTTTATATAATTGGGTGTTGCTATTTTGGGTGCATGTATATGTACAATGTTAATGTTTTATTGGTGGATTCTTCCCTTGAGTCTTATAAAGTCACCTTCTGGGTCTCTCTTTATGGCCCTTTTATGGAAGCCTATTTTTTCTGATATTAGTATTACTACCCTGCCTTTTTTTTCCTGTCTGTTTCCTTGGAATATTTGTTTCTAGCCCTTCACTTTTAGTCTCTGTAGATCTTTTGTCCTGAGGTGGATCTATTGTAGGCAGCATACCTATGGGTCATGCTTTCTTATCCATTCAGCTATTCTATGTCTTTTGATTGGAGCATTCAATCCATTTATGTTTAAGGTTATTATTGATAAGTACCTATTCATTGCCATTTTCATACTTGTGTTCTTTTCTCTCTCTTTCCCTCTCTCTTCTCCTTTCTTACCTTAAAGCAATCCCTTTAGCATCTTTTGCAGAGCTGGTTTGGTGGAGGTGTATTCTTTGAGGCTTTTTTGTTTTGGAAGCTCTCTATTTGGCCTTGTATCTTGATTGAGAACCTTGCTGGATAAAGTAGCCTTGGTTGCAGGCCTCTGATTCTCATTACTTGGAATATTTCTTGCCATTCTCTTCTTGCTTGGAGTGTTTCCATTGAGAAGTCAGCAGCTAATTTTATCGGGGCTCCCTTGTATGTTACTGTTTCTCCCTTGTTGCCTTTAAGATTCTCATTTTTTCTTGGAATTTTGTCACTTTAATTATGATGTGTTTTGAAATGGGCCTTTTTGGTTTCCTCTTGATTAAGACTCTGTGTTTCCTGGATTTGTGTGACTTTTTTTCTCATCAAATTAGGAAGTGTTCCTTGATTACTTTTTGAAACAGGTCCTCTATCCCTTGCTCCTCTTCTTTTTCTTCTCCTTCTGGTGTTCCTATTATAGAGATATTATATTTCATATTGTCCTGCATTTCTCTTAATCTGTCTTCATTTTTTCTGAGCCTCTTTTTCTTTTCTTGCTCTTTCTGGGTATTTTTTCCTACTTTGTCCTCCAGCACACTGATCCAATCTTCTGCATCATCAACCCTGCTTTTTATTCCTTTTACTGTGTTTTTCAGTTCAGAAATTGTATTCTTCATTTCCTCTCGGCCCTTGTTGGTAGTTTCTGTTTCCTTTTTCATGTTGATATAGTTAGCAGTGAGTTCATTGTAGTTTCCCTTTAGTTTCCGGTAGCTCATTGTGAGCTCATTGACCTTCCTGATAACCAGTACTTTGAATTCAGTATCTCATAGCTGACTTGCCTCTATTTCATCTAGCATTCTTTCTGAAGCTTTCTCCTTTCCTTTTATTTGGGGATTGTTTTTTTTTCTTCCCATTGTTTGTGAGACTCTTCTTGTTAGTTTCAGCTTTTAAATTGATCTGTTCTGGATTTTTGGGTTTATGGTGTGAACTTCTGTGTTAGAATACCTGTGAGATTCAGTGGTGTACTCTCCTTGATCTCCAGAGCTCAGTGGTCTTAGGCTGTCCTGTAAGTTGGCTTTGTGTTTGTCTTTGGGTATTGATTGTTGTTGGATCTTTCTTTGATGAGTACTTTCCACCAACTGGTTAATTGATGGTCACTCTGTCCACCACCTCTTGTAATTTGTTGTGCTGGTGAGGGCAGGTTGTGTTGAAGCTCGTTCTCCCATGTGTACAAGGTTTTGAGGGTTCTCTTTTGCTTTTGTTCAGTTATTTGCTTTGGTTAGTTTCTCCACTATTTAGTTCTATATACAAATAGTTCCTGGATTGAATTTTGTGTTGTTTCCACTCTCTCTTTCACCTTCTTCTGATGTTATTTGTTGGTGTTTCTTTTGTTGTTGGGTTTCCTCTTCCAGTGGGTATCCTGGTGTTCACTGCTTCCACCTACTCTTTTTTTGTGTTCAGTTGTAGGGGAAGGCAAAATGGTTTATGACAGCAGGAGAATATTCTATGTTATTTACAGTAGCAGTGATACAGAAGAGATAGGAGATCCTTTTCTTACGTATAGTGTTAACCCTCACCTGCAACCCAACTATCTACTTTTAAGAAAGAATGGAAAGAAGGCAAGACTCTTGTTTGGGAGGGAATGATTGTGAGTTGGATCTAGAAAGCAGTGAGGTTGTGGGAGGTCAGATTCTTAGGTAAGAGTAAAGGATAGTAAATAGGTATATTGTGTGAGAAAATAGAGTTAACCACTAGAGTAATAGAGTTCAGGAAACTATGAAGTGGGCTAAGATCCAGGACAGGTGTTGTGAAGTATTTACAATTGTATGGAACAGCTATTATTTACAATAATATTAGAGCAACAATCATATGACAGAATTTATGTGATCTGGATAACATGAATAGGATGTATAGGACTTTGAGTAGTGTGCTAATTGAACACAAGTAACATGAAGGACAGTAAATTAGAAATACAGTATGAAAGAGAGAACAGGAGAAACCTATCAACCTATACACTATAACCAGACAAGCAAACAAGACTATATAGAAAGAAGAGGAATACAAAAGTACCATTAAAACAAAACATGTAAGAATAATGAAAAAATAATAATACAAATATGCAGTAACTTGTAGTTTCTCTGCAGTAGCAAAGTGAAATTTGTCTCACTGTCTCAACTGTTGGGATGCCCCCTCTTTGGGTCCAACTCTGGTTCTTTGACAGTTCCAAGATTTTTGTCTCACTTGTGGGTATCAAAAAAAAAGTTAGGAGAAGACAGGAAGAAGAGATAAAATTGGAAAGAAAGGAAGAAGAAATAAAACAAGAAATAAGGAAAGAGAGGGAAAAGGTATTGAAAGATAAAACACTGATAAAAATTAAAAAATAAAAGATTACTTAAAAGAAAAGAAAAAAACCCCACCACCTCTGGTTTCAAACTGGCCAAACCATTTTTTTCTGGTCTTTCTGCCTGTAGCAGGCTGAGGGGCGATTGGTGTAGCATTTCTCCTTTCTGTATGTGTACTCAGCTTGTCTTGCCAGCTATCTCGCAAGAGGTGTCTGGCGTCTCTCCCAGGTGCCTTAGGTGGGGGATCCAGGTCTTCTTCAGAATGCTCTTTCCCTGGGGGTTATTGCTGAAGGCTGGGTACAGGTGAGCATGCTTGACCAGGCTGCCTGTGTTCCACAGGTTTGGGCACAAAACCTTCCCAGTGCTATGGGGGAATGAAGGGCCTTCCCTGCAACCTCAGGATTGCTGCCCGACTGGGTGGTGAGTAAACTGAGTGGCTGTCACAGGAGAATCCCCCAAACAGGTTTACTTTTTGAGAAATTCCTCCTACTCAAGCTTGCCGCTCATTACAGCGCAATGCTCCATCCAGACCAGTGACAATCAGGGTCAATCTGTGTCACTGTGTGACTCTCAACTCTCCCAAGCCAGTAACCACAGACTCCACGGGTGATCATAGCCCCTGTGTTTGCCTCTTTGTCCTTATTTCCCTCTGTGCAACTTCAAGCAACCAGATCTCTTCCAGTGCTGCTCAAACCCTGCCTGTCAAGGGAGGGAGCAGCTAACCTGGCTCTCTCTTGAGAGAGAGCCAGGTTAGTTGCAGGCCTGACTCTTGTAAGGACTCTGTGGTATACCCATCGCCAGTGCCAGGGCACCGGCTCTGGAGCTACAGCCACTCAGGTCCCTGCACTGGTCCCTGGAATCTTATTGTCCTGAAGCATTCTCCTTACCATATGTTTTTTCAGTGTTTGCTACAATTTTTGATCTCTTATTTTCTTACATGCTGGGTTACTGTTGGCTGTTTGCTCTGTTCCTCCATAAATCGGCTAGATTTTTCTCCCATGTGTAGGGGGAAGTGGAATCTGCTTCCTCCTACTCCATCACTATCTTCCTTAGCCTCATCATTACTTTTTCAAACAGGTTTTCTATTCTTTGCTTTCCTTCTTCTCCTTCTGTTATCCCTATTATATGGATATTAGTATGTTTCATGTTGTCTTGTAGCTCCAGTATCACTTGTTCATTCTTTCTGAGTCCCTTTTCCTTTTCTTGCACATTCTGGATTTTTTTCCAACCTTGTACTCCACCTTGTTGATTTGATCCTCTACTTTATTCAGTCTGCTTGTAATTCCTTGTAGTGTGTTTTTTATTTTGAAAACGTTTTGTTAATTTCTTCCTGGCATATGTGTATAATTTCTATTTCAGTTTTAATACAGTTATAGTTCTCACTTTGTTCCTTGTAGTTGTCTGTGAGTCCCTTGAGCATCTCTATAACCACTGTTTTGAAATCTATATCTGATAGTTTTTTTTACCTCTGTTTTATTTAGCTCTTTTGGTGGGAAGTCTTCCATTCTTTGTGATTGCATGTTCTTTTTTTGTCTCCACCTTTTAGGTGACTCTTTTTGTTTGTTCCTTCACTTTGTGATGTTTTGCTTTGCTAGCTGTCTTTGTAAGGTGAACTTCTAAGGTAGGATTCTATGGGGTTCAGTGGTATGGTCTCTTTGACCTCCTTGTCTGGACACTCTGGGTTTGTCCTTCTTTCTGTTTGTGTTGACTGCCTTGTTGTACTTGGGTTTTTTCCTTTTGGTGGTTCCTTTGTTGGTAGTTTCTTTTCTCCCACAGTTATACTGATGTTCACAGCTCCCACCTATTCTTGGATGTGATCAGTGGCAGAGGGTAGGCAAAATGAATAAAGACAGAAGAAGAGTATTTTATGGGATTTAAACTATCAGCAAGTAGAGAGGGATAGAAGATTCTTTGGATAATTATAGCATTAGCTGTGATATTTCACCCAACTAGCCACTTTTTGTAGAAGATGAAAGAGAAATAAGCATCTTGTTAGAGGGGAGGAGGATTGTGAGCTGAATCCATAAAATGTAACACTTTTGTAAGGTTAGATAATGAGATATAGTGACAGTTAATGGTAAAAAATAGGCATAGTGTGAAAGAGAATATAGTTAACCACAACAATAATAATGCTTAGGAAAAAGTGAAGTGGGTAAGATCAGGGAGGCTTGCTGTGTAGTATGAACAATTGTATGGAATAACAATTATTTACCATAGTACTGGAACAACAATGATATGATAAGAAAGATATGATTCGGATAACCAGAATAGAAAGTACCCAATCAAGAATAGTGTGTTCCTGGAACATGAGTGAAGTGAAAGAAGAAAAATTCAAATACGATAAAGAGAGAATAAGGAAAACTGTGACGATCTCCACCCACAGGGTCTCCCTGGCCTCCATGGATGCGATTAAGTCTACCAAGACATGATCTGCTCAGCAAGAAAAGGTGGCCAATTTTTCAAAGAAGAAAGGCCAAAGCCTCAATGGACTTTTATTGAGTTCAATTTGCACAGGAATATATGTAAAGTTCATTAATCATTGCCAGGTAGTAACGATTAAACAATAGTTACCATACCAAGAACTACAAGGGCTTATTCTGAGTTAGGAGTTAGGGTCTATTAGCTAAAGGGCTATGAAACTTTGGGAAACTAACTTATATCACGATTGTGCCCCTATCAGAAAATTGACAGCATTCTTAGCAAAGCAGATTTCACTGGATTTTATGTATTCTTTCTTAGGCCTAACCATCTCAGGGAACCCCGCCCTTTCCAGCACAGGACTGCACCAACCTCTGTCACTGTTTCAGACTTAAGTCAGGCAGTAGAAGTAAGGCAGCCAAGAGATTAGGAGAGTTCTGGTAGACAGAATGAGGACTCAGGCTGTGTCAAAGTTGAGGGTCGAGAGTCTATCACGCCCTTTTGCTATAGCCCCCCAAATCGTTCCCTGTGGCTTCCCTATGATTGTGCCTGTCTTAGGTCATCCCTCTCTTGAGGAATCTTACCTGTCATTGGCTAACCAATCATGCACTGGGGGCCAGGCAGGGTGAAGTAAAAAGGGCAGAGGTGGCACCGCGCCAGGGAGATGTCTCTCACTCAGCCTTAGCCATGGGGGGATTACAGCTTCTGAAACCAGAGAAAGTAGTTATCCACAGAAAACAAGTGAAACAATGAAATTAAACAGAGAAATAAATTGAAAAAAATAAATTGAGGAGAAATAAAAAATACTAATAAAATACAAATGATGAAAACAATGAAAAAATACACGTACACAATAAAATGCCAGCTCAGTGGGATAGGAAAGTGACATTTGTCTCAGTTGCTCAATTTTTGGCTCAGCCTTGTGCTCCCACTTTGGATATGTCTCTAGACCCTTCATAACTCGAGGCCTTATTGTCTCATTTGAGGGGGGAAATAAAAGGAAGAGAGAGAGAGAGAGGAAAGGAAAAAAATAAGCCTCCTTCTGACTTTAAACCTGTTCAGGGAATTCTACTGGTCTTCTTAGATGCCACAGGAAGATAAGGGCTGGGCTTCATTTTTCTCCCTTCCTGTGGTTTTGAGAGGGTGAGGAGAAGGTATCGGCTGCAATATTCACAGTTGCCCAATTTCTAGCCCAGTTTCTCAGTGAGCCGCTAGTCTCAAATCAACCATTCAGCTTCTGGGCACACAGCATGTGTCAAGCTCAGGAGTATGGTTCCACTCAGCCACTCAGTTTCTTGGTTCGTGCAGCTTAAATCACCCTCAGGGTGAGCAAGCCACTGTTTGAGAGTGCCTTACAAAGCAGCTGCCCACCATTCTTAACAAGCACACTGCTTTTCACACAGCCCAAATTTTCAACCAGTCCTGAGACTATCTGAGTCAGGGTCTGACAAGGCCAAACTCTTCCCTTCTTCAAATGTCACCCAGCACCTCAGTTTCTCTGGTGCCATGATTCACAGTCCCAACAGATTTATACTGTCTCTATGTATCTTCCACTTTGTCCCTATTCCCCCCAGTGACTAACAACATCGAGGTCCGCCATGGTGCCATACCACCCTCCCTGCTCTTGTAGGGGAGGGAGCTGGTAATCTAACTCTCCCCTCTGTGTTATGTGGCAGGTACCAGGCTGGGGACCACAGCAGCCTAGGTTCCTGTGCCAATCACAGGGACTTTGCCATCCTGGCACAATCTCCTCATCATGTTTTTCAATGCCCTCTACAATTTTTGTCCTTCAAACTTCATATAAGCTAGAATTATGTTGGCTATTGACTCTGTTCCTCAGAAGATTGGCTAGGTGGTCCAGCTGGGCACAGGGAGAATTGGGCTCTGCTCCCACCTACCTCCTGTCCTGAGAGGGAAATTCTTAGCAATACAGGCCTACCTAAAGATGAAACATTTTGAATAAACAATGTAATACTACATCTACCAGAACTGGAGGAAAAACAAACAAAGCCCAGAGCCAGTAGAAGGAAGGAAATAATAAAGATCAGAGCAGAATTAAATGACATAAGACTAAAAGAGCAATTCAAATGTTCAATAAATCCAGCAGCCCTTTCTTTGAAAAAATAAACAAAATCTATATTCCTTAGTCAGAATCATCAAGAAAAAAAGGGGAGCCCTGGCTGATGTAGCTCAGTGGATTGAGCATGGGCCTGTGAACCAAAGGATCCTTTCCCAGTCAAGGCATATGTCTGGGTTGCAGGCAAGTTCCAAGCAGGGAACACACGAGAGACAACCATACATTGATATTTCTCTCCCTCTATCCTTCCCTTCCCCTCTAGAGATAAATAAATAAGATATAAAAAATAAAAAAGGGAGATGACCCAATTAAATAAAATCAGAAATGAAAGTGGAGAAATTACAACTAATACCGCAGAAATACAAAGAAGTATAAGAAATTACTACGAACTGTATGCCAAGAAATGTGAAAACATAGGTGAAATGGAAAAATTTCTAAATTTTATTATATTGTAAATATTACAACATAATATTTAATAACACACAATTCATAATTATTATAAATATAATAATTATATTATAATTACAATAAATATAATAATTTATACATTTGATATTGTATAAAATATAATATTCCAAAACTGAATCAGGAAAAAGCAGAATGTGTGAATAGACTGATAATAGCTAGTGAAATTGAAGCAGTGATCAAAATACTCCCTGCACACAAAAGCCCTGGATTGCACAGCTTTACAGGTGGATTTTATGAAATATTTAGGGAAGAGATAACTCCTATCCTTCATGAACTATTTCAAAAAATTCAGGAAGACTCCCAAACTACTTTATGAGGCCAAAGTTATCTCAATTTCAATACCAACTAAAGATACAACAAAGAAAAAAAACTAAAGGCCAATGTTGCTTATGAAAGCAGATGCTAAAATTCTCAACACATGTTGGAAACTGCTCTGCCTGGTTTCAGGAATTCCTTCGGAATGTGAGCCACAAGGAGACAAAGCTTGTCTCTGGTAGCAAACACTGCCTCTGCTTCATCCCCCTGCCCCCAAAGCATGGTTGGATAGTCAGACATGGGTGAGACCCTTCGGGGGGGGGCAGTCTAAGACAGACATGATCACTTGGGAGTCCATGGAAGGATTCGGGGGTCTGCAACAAAGAAGGGGTGATGGACCCTCGCCCCCTGGCTATTCTGACATAGCCCAGTCCTCATGTCCCTTGGGAGAAGCACTTCATGGCTCTGATCCACTTAAGCCTAAAAACCTGTGATGGGGAAGACGGTGCAGCCCCTTGCCAGCTAGAGCAGAATCTGGGGTGATCTGGCAAAAGAAAGAATTCCTAACAATCCTATGAAGCCTGCTCTGCTAAGAATGCTTTTAGTTAAATGATAAAGGCCCGAGCAAAAAATGAGTTTATTTTCCCACAGTTTTATAGCCTTTTAGCTGATAGACTCCGATTTAGAAGAAGCCCTAATGGTATACTATCTACTGTTAGAAGTCCTTTGTATACTATCTACTGTTAACTGCCTAACAGTGATTAATAAATTGTACCTGAATTACTGCACAAAAAAAAACCAGTAAAAGCCTGTCTAGGTAAGGGTGCACAGTGATCTCCCCTAGAGAGAGTGTCCTGCCCCTTTTTCTCCAGAGGACTTGGTAGTCCATGTGAATTTGTCTTTATCATCCATAACCCCACAGGCACTGCTAGTCTGTGCACATGTCAAACACAGAAAGAAGAAAGATGGCAGAAGAGTGAATGGAAGTCACAGTGATATCCTCCCAGGACCAATCTGGAATTACAATTCAATTGTGGAGAAACCACCTGGAACAAACAACTGAGCAATAACCAGAGAAGACTATAACTTTGGGCATACACAACCAGCTTTGGGACAGCATGTCTGGTAAGGACTGTGGTAGAGACTCGAGAGAGATGGCTGGGCACCTACAGGCAGCAGCACCAGTGGGATGTAAGTAGCTGACTGGATCCCCTGGAAAAGATTGGGGTCTAAACCCTAAGATGGGATTACAATCCTAGAACACCAGAGAATAAAAAGTACACAGATAACAACCAGTGGAAAAAATAGGATTGCTTTCTGCCATAGACAGACAGTTTGGAGCTACAAAGGCCATTTAAAGGGCCAACATATGCCACTTACATTGCCACTTACCCAGGGCTCCAGCAAAGGTGGGGGCAGAATGGGCTGTAGAGACTTAAGGAGAGACCAGGAATGGAGGCTTTGGAGAGAGAAATTAGAAAGTAGCCCCTGGGATCTGGTTCTTAGCCGACCAACATACACAGTAATTATCCTGCTCAGTCAGACCACTCCCCTCCGAGCAGCAGCAGCCTGAGGGGAAACAACAGCCCCTGCTCCAGGAGAGATTTGGCCCCACTCTATGCTGATCAATCCTAACTGCTGAGTGCAGAGTGACCAGATTAACAATTGAAAGAGACAGCCAGTGGCAGATCACTGAAACTATTGAACAAGCTGCCTAAGGTTAGATGGGGTCAACATCTGACATCACCAGAGGCAAATCCAGAAAAAAAAAGTGGTAAATACAAGAGGCTACCAAGAAAAAAGCCACTGTGGTCTTCATGATTTGTGATATTCTCTTTCCTCCATAGCTTTATAACATTCATGTTTTGGCCAGCAAATTTGTATATAATGTTACTAAATTTTATACTATAGTGCATTTCAATTTGCATAACTTGACCCTCCCCTCTCAGCCCATTTTACTTTCCCCATTTCCTTGCAATATTTTTGTTTTAAATTTGGTTTTCTTTCTAGCTATGACTTGTTTCCATTCCCCACTTTTACTATTTCTCCTTCATTCAGACACTCAAAACAAATTCTCTTGTCAAAGTTTATTTCACATTCTTTTGTCCATCTCTTAAAATACTTGTGTTCTCTCTACACCTGCAACAAACTTTTCTAGTTGGTTGTGGGTAGGGTAGTTGTTGCCTTGTTTTTACAGGGCTATCTCTAGAGCTTCACTAATTCTGTATTTCAAATAACAAATTTTACTGGAACCCTCTCCTACTCTTTTTTTTTACTCAAATTTTAATTTTGCCATCTTAGCCTATTTTTTTCTTTTTCTTTTCTGTCTTTCTTCTATTTCTCTTTCATCCTGCCTTTTATTTTTCTTTATTCATTGTTTTCCTTTATATACAAAATTTTAATTTTTTTCCTTGCTTAGACCATTTTTTATCCATCACTCTTAGTATTCACTCAACCTCTATTGTTACAAAGTCAATTCCCATTCCTTTAAACATATCTTAGACTTTTCTTTGTTTCTTTTTTCCCTCTTATTTTCATACTACCTATATTATTTTTAGCTTATTTGTTGTTGATAGTACTCCAGTGGTTCTTTCTCTCCAATTTGCCTTCTATATTTTTACTATTTTAAAAAATATTTCCCTTCCTATTTCTTTCTCTCACTTTATTTTATTTTATACTATTTCTGTTTATACCTAATATTATATGCTTTCCTTCTTTTACTCCATCCCACACTCTTCATTCCCTTCCTTTATTCATAAGGTAAAGCTTACCTTCTCTCCTTCCACTGATCCAACTCCCAACTCTTGTCCATGATCCTCTCTCTACCCTCTCAAAATTATTTCTCTTTCAGTAGGTCATCTTGAATCCACTCTCATGTCTTATAACAGACTTAATCTCATTACATCCTTATTAATATTGATTTATTTGCTATTGATAGTGGGATTGTGGAGAGAAGTTATATTTGTGGGTGTGGGTTTGTTTCCTTAGCTCTGTCATTTTTTTCAGATAGCACCTACACAACAGCATACAAGACATGGTGGGTAGAGTGATCCTCAGTCGGCCAGTGTCAGGGAATGACCTCCAAAAGAATGACCCAACAACAAAGAAAATCTAACTACATCCAGAAAAACAGCATAAAAAGCATAAAGGACATCCCAAGATAATCTACCTCAGGTGATCAAGGACACTGCACCACTGAATCTCACAGGCCTCTGACCATAGAAGTTCACACCACAAACACAAAAGTCAAAATAGATCAATTTAAGAAAGAGAAGTTAACAAAAAGAGTCTCACAAGGAATGGGAAGACAAAAACAAACAAACAACCAAAATCAGTAGGAAATGAGGAATCCTCAGAAAGAGTGATGAAATAAATAGAGGCAAGTCAACTTTCAGATATTGAGTTCAAAACAATATTTATAAGGAAGCTCAGTAAACTCAATGCAAATTACCAAAATGACAAACATTAAGGGGAACTTACCACAAACTAATCAGCATAAAAATGGACATAAAAATAATCAACAAAGGCCAAGAAGAAATAAAGAATACACTTTATGACTTTAAAAAAATTTAGAAAAAATCAAAAGCTGGCCTGATGAAGCAGAGGATTGAATCAGCAAACTGAAGGACAAAGTAGAAAAAAACTGCCCAAAAGAACAAAAAATAGAAAAAAGACTGAAAAAGAATGATAAGTTTCTAAGGCAACTACAGGACAACATGGAATGTAATAATATCTGCATAATAAGGACACCAGAAGGAGAAGAAGAGCAAGGGATAAAAAACCTGTTTGAATAAGTACTGATGAAAAGTTTCCCTAATTTGATGAGAGAAAAAGCCACACAAGTCCAGGAAACACAGAAAATCATAATTAAGAGGAACCCAAAGAGGCCCACTTCAAGACACATCATAATTAAAATGGCAAAATTCCAAGACAAAGAGGGAATCTTAAAGGCAGCAAGGGAGAAACAGTAAGTAGCATACAAGGGAGCCCTGATAACACTAGCAGCTGACTTCTCAGTGGAAACGCTCCAAGGCATTAGGGATTGTGAAGAAACATTCCAAGTAATGAAAACCAAAGGCCTGCAACCAAGACTACTCTATCCAGCAAGGCTCTTAATTAAAATGGAAGGCCAAATAAGAATCCCCCCAGAACAAAGAAGGCTAAAAGAATATACCTCCAACCAAACCAGTACTGCAATATGCTAAAGGGACTCCATTAAGAAGAGGAAGAAAAACAGTACAGAGGGAGTGATATGGCAATGAATAAGTACCTATCAATAATACCCTTAAATGTAAATGGATTAAAGGCTCAAATCCACAGATATAGGGGACATGAATGGATAATAAAATATGCCCCACACATATGCTGCCAATAAGATGCCCACCTCAGAACAAAAGACCTACACATACTGAGAGTGGGGGACTAAAAACAAATATTCCATGCATAAGGACAGGAAATAAAAACACAGTAGAAACACTCATAACAGAGGACATCAACTTCAAAACAAGGGCCATAAAAAGAGACTCAGACGGTCACTTCATAATACTCAAGGGAAGAATCCATCAAGAAGACAAAAACATTGTAAATATATATTCACCCAACATAGGAAAACCCAAATATAAAAAGAAAATCTCGGAGAACTTTCAGAAATATATTGACAGCAACACAATTATAGAAGGGGATTTCAACACCTCACTGTCAAAAATGGATAAATCTTCCCAACAAAATATCATATGTATATATATATATATATATATATATATATATATATATATACCTTTCATCCCTAAGAATCAAAATACACATTCTTTTCAAATGCACATGGAACATTTTAAAAGATAGACCACATGATAGGACACAAAACAAGCCTCAAATTTTTTTTTAAAAAATGAAATAATATCAAGCATCTTCTTAGACAACAAGGGCCTGAAAGTAGAAACATTTAAACCCAAGGAAAAAATTCCAAAATACTCAAACTCATGGATATTGAATAGCATTAAGCAATGAATAGGTTAAGAATGAAATCAAGGAAGAAATTTTTAAAAATTCCTGAAAAGAAATGAAAATGAACTCACAACAACCCCAAACTTATAAGACATAGAGATGACAGTTTTGAGAGGGAAGTCCAGAGCAAATCAGGACTACCTAAAAAAGATAGAAACATTTTAAAAAAACAACCTAACCCTACACCTACAAGAACCAGAGGAAAAACAACAAAGACAGCCCAGAGGGAATAGAAGGAAGGAAATAACCAAGATCAGAGCAGAATTAAATGGCATAGAGACTAACAGCACAATTCTAAGGATCAATGAATCCAGGAGCTGATTCTTTGAAAAGAGAAACAAAATCAAGAAGCCTTTAAGCAGGATCATCAAGAAATAAAGAGAGAGGTCCCAAATAAACACAATCAGAAATGGAAGAGGGGAGATTACAACTGATACCACAGAAATACAAAGTATTTTTAAGAATCACTATGAAGAACTATATGCCAAAATTTTTGAAAATCTATATCAAATGGTCAAATTTCAAAAAAAATATAATTTTCCAAAAGTGAACAAAGAAGAAAAAAGCCAGAAGCTACCAATAAAAGCTGATGAAATTGAAGGAGTAATAAAAAATTCCCAACACACAAAAGCCCTGGACCTGATGGTTTTAAAGGAGAATTTTACAAAGCATGAAAGGAAAAATCAATCCCCATCCTTCACAGACTATTCTGAAAAATCCAATAAGATAGAAGTCTCTCAAACTGTTTTTATGAAGTCAGCATTATCCTAAACTCAAAATCAGACATAGACACAATAACAAAAGAAAACTACAGGCCAATAACAGTGATAAACATACACTGGAAGCTAAATGGAAGCTAACATAAATGGAAGCTAAAATCCTCAATAAAATATAGGCAAACCACATCCAACAATGTATTAAAAAGATCATACACTATAATCAATTGGGATTCATCGGAGGGATGCAAGGATGGCACAATATTTGTAAATCAATCAATGTAATACATCACATAAACAAAAGAAAAGACAAAAATCACATGATCATATCAATAAATATGAAAAAAGTATTTGATAAGTTACAGCACCCACATATTATAAAAACATTCAGCATAGTGGGTACAGAGGGAGCATTCCTTAATATGATGTAAGCCACATACAAGAAACCTACAGATAACATCATTCTCAATAGGCAAAAACTAAAATATTTCCCTCTAAGATCAGGAACAAGAAAAATACATCCACTTTCACCAATTCTGTTTAACATATTATTGGAAGTCCTAGCCACAACAATCAGGTGAGAAGAAATAAAAGGCATACAAATTAGAAAGGAGAAAGTAAAACTGTCATTGTTTGCAGATGACATGATAATGTACATAGAAATTGTATGTACTCCACCAAAAAACTACTTGAACTAGTAAGTGAATTTGGCAAAATAGTGTGCCACAACTAACATGGCTGGATTGGTCAAGTCCCAAGGGAAGGTGATGGGGGATTACGAAATAAAGCAATAGAGTCAAAGGGAGGTCAGGTGGAGTCCCTTCTCTGGGATGCAGAGGAGGTAACTGTTTATTGGTGAAGTCAGGCTGTATATATTGAGCCAGCTTTGAAGCAGAGCCTGAGAAAGACAAACTGCAAGGCTAAGGTACATTTTATTTTTTAAGAACATTTGCTGCTTCTTTTTGGTACAGTGATATAGCAAGCAGTCAAGTCATTCTTTTCTTACAACAATCTATCAGGCAGTCGTTTGTGGCCTGGAGCAGCTGTGCTGAACCTGAGGCCTACTTCCCTTGGCATGCATTATCCTTTTTGTCTCTCCACATAGTGGAATACAAAGTCAACAGAGAGAAATTGAAGACATTTTTGTACACCAATGAAATATCAAAAACAGAAACTAAGGGAAAAGTCCCATTTGCTATAGCAACAAGAGAAATAAAGTACCTCAGAGTAAACCTAACCACAGAGGTAAAAGACCTATACTCAGAAAACTACACAACACTGAAGAAAGACATTAAGGATAACACAAATAAATGGAAGCATATCCCCTGTTCATGGATTGGGAGAACTACCATACATACTAATGTCAATTCAACCCAAAGCAATCTATAGATTCAACACAATATTTGTCTAAATACCAGTGAAATATTTAAGATATAGAACAAATATTTCAAAAATTCATATGGAATAGTAAATGACCCTAAACAGTCTTAGAAATTTTGAGAAAGAGCAACTTAGTAGGGATCAAAGTGCCTGATATCAAAATATGTTTTGATACAAGGCCAGAGTAGTCAAAACATTCTGGTACTGTCGTAAGAAGAGACACATAGATCAATGGAACAGAATAGAGAGCCCAAAAATAAAACCATATGTCAATTAGTATTTGACAAAGGGGACAGGAGCATAAAATGGAGTAACAATAACCTCTTCAATAAATGGCACTGGGAGATTTGGACAGCTACATGCAAAAAATGAAACAACCACCAACTTACACCATACATCAAAATAAACTAAAGACAGATAAAAGACTTAAATATAAATTGTGATAGTATAAAAGTACAACAGGAAAATACAGTCAATAAAATGCCAGATAGCCCATGCAGCAATATCTTTGCTGATGTATCTCTTAGGGCATGGAATATAAACTAAAGAACATGTACACAATGGAATTTTATGCAGCAGAAAGAAAGAAGGAGCTCCTACTCTTTGCAACAGCATGGATGGAAATGGAAAACATTATGCTGAGTGAAATAAGCCAGGCGTTGAAAGACAAATACCATATGATCTCACCCTTAACAGGAGGATAAACAACAAAACAAATAAGCAAGCAAAATATAACCCAAAACACTGAAATAGAGAACAGTTGGACAGCAACCAGAGGGGAGAAAGGAGGGAACTTCAGGGGAAAAAGGGGAAGGATTTACAGGAACTAGTATAAAGGACACATGGACAACAACTAAGGGGGGTGGAAATGGGAGGGAGGTGGGGAGCACTGGGGTGGTGGGCTGGAATGAGAATAAAAGACAGAAAACTATACTTGAAAAACAATTAAATAAAAAATAAAAAAAATATATAAATGAGACTTCATCAAAATAAAAAGCTTCTGCACATCTAAAGAAAACATCAACAAAATGAAAAGAAAACCAACTGTATGGGAAACATTTTTGCCAATGGTACCTTGGACAAGGGCTTGTTCTCCAAAATATATAAAGAACTCACAACAATTCAAAAGAACCTATGCACCCTAATGTTCATAACAGCATTATTTACAATAGCCAAATGCTGGAAAGAGCTTAAGTCCCCATCAGTAAATGAGTGGGTCAGAAACCTGTGGTACATTTATACAGTGGAATACTATGCAGCAGGAAGAAAGAAGCCCTACCTTTGTGACAGCATAGATGGGTCTGGAGAGCATTATGCTAAGTGAAATAAGCCAGGTGGTGAAAGACAAATACCATATGATGTCACCTGTAAGTGGAACATAATCAACAAAACAAATAATAGAGCAAAATAGAATCAGACACATGGAAATAAGGAATAAATTGACAGACACCCAAGGGGTAGAAGAGAGGTAATGGGGTAAATTAGGAAAATAGTCTAGTCAAGGAACATGTTTAAAGTACCCATGGTGATTGACAACAGGTTGAGGATTGACTAGGGGGAGAGGAACAGAGAGAGCAATGGTAGAAAAAATGGAACAACTGTAACTGAACAACAATTAAAAAACAAAAAAAAAAGGGATGTGAACTGAGACTTGTACTATCAAGGATGTGTCATTCCATAAAAGAAGTAAGCAATAGATATGAAAAGACAAAATAAAACATTTGGAATGGGCTAGAAAGCAGTAATGTCCTTCCAGGGAATGGAGAAATAAGATTGAAAAGAAAAAAATATTTTGGAGCACTATAAACAATTTACAGATCTCCAAAAGTACTGACAAATTAAATTTATTTAAGGAAGAATCTCATCAGAGTATGCATGTTACATTTAAGAAGGGAAATCTTGGTTAATATGTCCCTGCTGGGTATGTAAAAAAATAGTGCTCTATGGAATTATAATAACATGTTTTGTGAAAAATTATTGATTGGGCAATATATTAAACAAAATCCAGCAAATTTTCTTACTGCAGAAATTCCTAGAGTCTTTA
>NW_028088135.1:0-1128 GCF_014824575.4 Sturnira hondurensis | reverse complement strand
TGAGTAGCTCTTTCTCTAGAGTAAAAATCTGCTAAATCACCTCTTTAATTTCAGAATTACAGAAGCCAGCTGGGACTCAGTGTGGTGCTCAGTGACATGGGGCTTTGCTGCCATCCAGCTTCCAGGCGGATGCAGTAAGAGGCAGGGAGCACATCCAGTCCCAATGCTCCTCCTGCTCCTGCTCAAGGTTACCCAAGAGGGATAACATCACCTGCTCACAGCAGAGAACCATCCAGGAGAAGATATGGAGGGATAAGCTTGCTGTCTGAGGTGGGCACAGGCCCAGTGGTGATGTGACTTACCAAGGACTAGGGTCCAGGCCTTGGACCAGCCTGAGAGCTCATCCTGGCCCATCTCTGACCATCTTCTGTGGGGGCAACTTCCCTAGCAAGTGCCCCCAGATGCCACGGATGAGAGTGAATATGGCCCAGACATGATGTGATCTGCTTAGGGGGGGGAAGTGAGCTGTGGCCAGTTTCTCAAGGGAAAAAGGCCAGCAGCAGCCAGTTGCTCCGAGGAGAAAAAGGCCTTGAGTCCCCTCTTCCAGGGCTTTTTACTGACTTCTAATACACAGGAATACAGGGCGGCAAGGATCAAACAGTAGATAACATTTCAAAGAAATCTGAGGGCTTCCTGAGTCAGTCTGTCAGGAACAGAGTTGTAGGGTTTCCTTACCGGATCCTTAACATATGAATGAAAGCACTCTTAGCAGAGCCGATTTCACAGGTTTATCAGGAAGTCTTTGTGATGCCAGATTTTTCCCCAGGACAAGCTGTAGCAAGGCATGGGGCTGCACCCCTCTCCATCAGGTATTCAGGTTTAAGGGGATTAGAGCCAGGAAGGGCTTCTCTCAGAGGACACAGGTTCTCAGGCTATGTCACATAACTGGGGGGCAAGGGTCTATTGCCTGCTCTTTGTTGTAGCCCTGAGAGCCCTGGGTCCAGGGCACAAGGGGAAGTGACGTTGTCTGCCTTCAACTGCCCAAACGTGCACCACATTTGCAAACACGCCACATTCTCACACTTAGTTTGTTAGTAAACTAAGATCGTACAGGAAAATAAGAAAAAGTAGAAAACACAGAAATATTTCATTTGAAATATAAACAAGTTTTAGAATGCCTAAGACAAA
>NW_028088134.1:0-507 GCF_014824575.4 Sturnira hondurensis | reverse complement strand
TGGGCCGGGGGCTCCAGATGCAGATGAAAGAAGGTGGGCTGATGAGCCAGTGTGGGCAATATTAGAAAGATGACTCAGCCCTGGCCAGGTGGCTCAGTTGGTTGGAGCATTGTCCTCTACAGCAGAAGGTTGTGGGTTCGATCCCCAGGCCAGGTGCACATGGGAAGCAACCAACTAATTTTCTTTCTTTTTTTTTTTTTGCAACCAACTAATTTTCTCTTTGTCTCTCTCCTCTTCTTCCTCGCTCTCTAAGATCAATAAAATATATCCTTAGGTGAGGATTAAGAAAGAGAAAGAAAGAAAGAAAGAAAGAAAGCCTAAAGCAGAGGAAACAAAGGGGAGATTTGAAGGCATGGACCTTGAAGTTATTAGTAAGAATTTTTCAGAAAGAAAGGTTGGAGAAAGTGCATTCTATTTTGAAGAAACTTCACATCGAACTTCATCAAATAAGGGTGTGTTTTTCACCTTGGCCACAACTGGTTAAGGAAGGGCGTGTTTTATGAAGGA
>NW_028088133.1:0-3629 GCF_014824575.4 Sturnira hondurensis | reverse complement strand
CTAGGGTGCGGGTGGAAGGGATTGAAGGGGGGGAATAGAACAACTGTAATGGTATAATCAATAAAATATATTAAAAAAACTAAAATAAATTAAAAAAATAAAAATAAATAAAGAGGGCAGAACATATGTTTCTTGAGAGCAGAGAACTAAGTCCTGAGAACTTAATGAATTCTAGGGTACTGTCTACTCAGAACTGCTGCATCACTGTGAAATTCAGTAATTCACACTTCAGCCAGGTCAATTTCTCCTGTATGCACAGAGCCTTTCTGGCTTTTCCTATGAACACTTTCACTCTCCTGCTTTGGTTTTGTTTAGCTGAGTGCACTGATACATGGATGCCATAGTCAACTGTGCTTTCAAACCCCATTTTGCATTTTCCAAAATGCAATATTCATTCACGGTCAGAATGAAGAGTCCAAAATATTATTTTGAAGAGTCAAAATATTATTATTAAAAATAGAAATTGGGTCTAGATGCTGTCCCTAAATGAACTTTCTTAAATTAAAGGTGCAACACTATATGGAGTGTTGGGGGATGACTCATGGGCTATTGCTGCTGTAGTATGGGGTGAGAGAATTCAGGATGATTGTAGGTAAAGTTTGGGAGCCAGAATTTCACCTGGATGTGGAGTTTTTCAAATAACCAGATAAAGAGGTTGACTTTGTTTTTCAAGCAAATAGGTGCCAGTTAAAGGCAATGTGATCATATTTGTGTTTAGAAATAAGACAAATATGACTGATTGAGTTGATATGAAACAGCTTCCTGACCTTTCACTTCAATACACAAATATCAATAAACTATAAAGATGTAAATACCTAGGCCAAGCTCAAAATAAACAATGGAAATCCTCAACTCAGAAATGAAGAGTAACTCAAAGCTAGATCAGTGAGCAGGATCTGAAACTTAAAATGGACCATGAGAGAAAGCAATAAAGATGTAGGCCTGAACACCTGGCAGTGGAAGTCTTAAGTCCCATGGAAGGAGGAGTTCAGGCCATAATCACAGATCTGAGCTCTATATGCACCAAACCAGGAGTCACAAAGGGCTACCTAGGCCATTTAAAAAGGACTAAAAAACTGTACTGGCTCAGAGAATTGTTGATGGAGATTGCCATACACCTGGAGCTACAGGGAAACCTAGCACCAAAGATTAGAACTTCAGCCGATTGCCATTGCAGATGTAAACACTATTGATATGGCAAGAAACCCAATATTGGGTTATTATTGGGTTATTTCCCAGTATTATGAAATTAACATGAAAACCACCCTGGAGCAGGAGAAATTAGACCTGTGGTAGAGGCATCTGCAACCATCAAATGGGTATTTTTTTCCGACTGAACTCTAATGGAAAACAACTCCTAATGAAAATGAGCTCACTCAAAAAGCACAAACCATATGAGTATCAATGTGCTGCAGAGAGGATTAGAAGAGCCAATAAAGGGTAGAATGTAGGTTTCAAGAACTAGAAATGATTGAAAAACCAGAAACATCAACATAAGTATATAAGAATGTTCAAAGAACCAAAGGAAATCAGAAAACCATAGGGCAAATATAGCACTGTATAAAACTAGGTGTGAAGTAGGTGTGTGTATTTGAAAATAACCAATAGACTGTCTAAAATTAGAACTGTAGCCATTTAAATTTTTTTAAAAAGCAAGTGGTCTTAATAGTATATGAGACACATACAAAGAAGTGGTGAATTGGAATATTAATTTAAAGAAATAATGGAGAATTTAGTGCAGAAAGTTGGAGATGGGAAATAGAGAAAAGAAGAGAAATGTAGACCACGCTGAGAAAAGTCAACACGTGTCTAATCCAGGTTCCAGGAGGAGAGAAAATAATGAGACAGAAGCAATATTGAAAGTGATGGTTGTGCAAATATTTGAGAATTAAAGTAAAGGTGCACACTGGGTCTCGATATGATCAGTGGAAAATAAAATAAAAATATAAACCCACATAAAATACATAACTATAAAAATGCAAAATATCAACAACATAAAATTGTATAAACTTCTAGAGAGAAAAGTAGCTAAAAAAGGAAGAGCAGTTTCAATAACAGTATACTTCGTACCTGCAAAAAAAGTCAAAGACAACAAAATATTATGTTTATGCAGTGAAAAAAATAACTGTCAGTCTAGAATATTATATCCAGAAAAATTATTATTTAGTAGTGAGGATAAAATAAAGACAATTTCTGATACAAAGACAAAGAGCGTTTACTACTATGACTTTACATTTGGAAAATGTCCCTCAGAGAGTAAGAAATTAAATCCAGAAAACATAGCGAATGAGGAATTTTGTAAACAGGCATATAAATTAAATAATATTCAAAACATCTAATTATAGAGATTTAACACAAAAGGTAGACATTAACTCAAACAGTAATAACATAAGATATGGGTGAGGGGCAGAGAATCAAGTCCTTATGTTACTTAGGAAATTAGATACACCGATCAAATTTAGGTTTACTAATATTACGGTTACATTTGAATACTTTTAGGATAAGTATTGAATATTATAAGAGCATGAACAGAATGTATAAAATTGGGAAACAAAAGATTATAGCAGAAAAATAGAAAGGAATAAAGAAAACTTGATTCAACAAAAGAAAGTAAGGAGGGAAAAGAAAGCCAAGACAAAACAACATAAATTAAAAAAAAAATAAGATGGCACAATAAGAATAAATGCATAAGCAATCATAATAATGAAATACTTTGAACATACTTTGAAAAAGACAAAGGCTCTCATAGATAAGCTATAAATTAGTCAGAATTTAAAGGATCACTAAATTGAAGTTCAAATTATATAAACTCGCTGTGCATATTATATATAATTTTAACAATTAAAAATATTTTTAAAAAAGGACTTCCACCAAGATGGAGGCATAGGTGGAAACACTGTGCCTTCTCCCACAGCCAAGTTTGAATACAACAAGGGTTTGGAGATCAAAGACACAGCCAAAGGACAGAAAATTGAATTATACAGAAGTCCGACTACAACTAACGGTTCCACAGGGACGGTAAGAGGGGTGGAGCCAGCAGCGGAGCTGGGTCTGGCAGGAATGATCCCCTGACCTAGGTGCGCAGGTAGCCTGGAACCAGTCAGGGTGTGGGGCAGACTGACCGAGGTTGCACGTTCTCACACAGTGAGATGGACCACGCAGGCCCCAGGGGGCGAACCCAGTGGAGGGCTAACGGCAGTGGCCCACTTGAGTGCAGTGGGACGAAACACGCGGGCCCAGGTGACGGCGGCAGCTGCAGCACCAGCCACCTGTGGGGGCTGCGGAGGGAGGTGGCAGATGGGATGCCATTGTTCCTCTTTGACTCTGCCCCCACATACAACGTCACAACCCAGCGACTTAGTTGCCCTGCTCTAGTGAACACTTAGGGCTCCGATCCTGCTATGGAACAGGCACGAACAGCCCAAAAGATGGCGCAAGAAGAACTCAAAGTTCCAGAGCCCATAGCTCTAAGCAACCAAGAGATTGCCAGCCTCTCAGAAGCACAGTTCAAGACATTGTTTATCAGGATGCTCACAGAACTGGTTGATTATAGTCACAAATTAGAGGAACATGTGAGGGCTAAACTAATTGAAATGAAGGGAGATGTCCAGGAAACAAATAGTGATGGA
>NW_028088132.1:0-1413 GCF_014824575.4 Sturnira hondurensis | reverse complement strand
CACACAATATTCTTTATCAACTATATCTCAACAATACTGGAAAAAAAGTGCTATAACTTGGCTAAAGCTATTTTGTGAGAGATAACCTATCTTCTTCTACCAGATCTGTGAAACTATGGCAAGCTCATTGACTAGCTTGTGAATCAGGTCAACATGTTATGTCTTTCATGATTCCTGACAGTGATGTGAGAAAAATAAAGCAGAGGAGGAGAATGGCAGTGGTATGAAGGGTGGTAGAGGCTATTACAAGATGGTTTGAAAAGATCACAGTGAAAATGACCCTTGGGCGAAATTAAGGCAAGAGAATGAGCTCCCTGGACATGTACAATAGGAGAGTATTCCTGAGCATTCATTGGCTATGCTAAGGCAAGAAGGAAGTGTTCCTACAGAACTGAAGTGACAGCAAGTAGGGTAATGGGGGTGGAATTTAGTGGGGCAAGGAGGTAGAAGGAGAAGAGATGGTCCAGAGAGTCAGTGGGATNTATGAAGGGTGGTAGAGGCTATTACAAGATGGTTTGAAAAGATCACAGTGAAAATGACCCTTGGGCGAAATTAAGGCAAGAGAATGAGCTCCCTGGACATGTACAATAGGAGAGTATTCCTGAGCATTCATTGGCTATGCTAAGACAAGAAGGAAGTGTTCCTACAGAACTGAAGTGACAGAAAGTAGGCTAATGGGGGTGGAATTTAGTGGGGCAAGGAGGTAGAAGGAGAAGAGAAAGTCCAGAGAGTCAGTGGGGTGGTGGGCTTTGTCATGCAGGTTTTGAAAAGACTTTTATTGAGAGAGAAATGGAGAATGATATTGCAAATTATAAGCGGAGCAGCGACATGAGTTGATTGGTTTGTGAAGAGTCACTCAAGGTGTTATGCTGCTCCTTACTACTGCATCTGCCATGAAATCCTAAACTTAGCACATTCCAACTGAGCACTTCTCTTACTCTGTTCTTTCTACTAGACCTAAGTCCATCATGCTCTTGAATAAGCAAGAATTATATAGTGAGGATCCGACCATCATGGCTCAGTTGATAGGAGCATATTCCTGTAGCTGAAGGGTTGCAGATTTGATTCCTGGTTAGGACTCATGTCTGGGTTGCGCATTCAATCCCCAGTCTAGATACATACAAAAGGCAACAAATCGATCCTTCTGTCCCTCACTGATGTTTCCCCCCCTCATTCTCCTCCTTTTCCCTTCCTGTCTCTCTAAAAAGCAATGAAAAATGTTGTTGAGTGACAATTTACAAAGAAAATAATTGTAGCTAGTGACTTTTTTCCCCCAACATCTCATTGAGGGAACCCTGGTAGCGGTTGCTCTTGGTTTTGCGGTGCCATCCAAGGACAACAAGAAGGAAACTGCTGGAAATTTGGCCAAGAGAAACAAAAACCCAGTGAACAAACCAGGGGGAAAGGTCCCAA
>NW_028088131.1:0-5638 GCF_014824575.4 Sturnira hondurensis | reverse complement strand
GCCCTAGACCTAACCCTAACACAAATCCTAACCCTACCTATAGCCCTAGCCCGTAAACTAACACTAACATTAACACTAACACTAACACAAACCCTAGTCCTAACCCTAACCCTACCCTTAAACCTAGCACTAGCCCTAATCCTAGCCTTAACCTAATTCTAAACATAACCATAGCTCTAGCCTTACCACTAACCCTAACCCTAACCCCAGACTTAGACCTGACCCTGAACCAAGCCCTACTCTAATCCGAGCCCTAACTTTAGCCCTAACCCTAACCCTATCGCTACCCCTAACCCTAGCCCTAACTTTAACCCTAAACCTAACAGTATCCTAATCCTAATCCGAAACTTAACTCTAATCCTAACTCTAGCCCAAACTGTAGCCCTAAGCCAAACACAAACCCTATACCTACTCCTAACACTAACCCTAACCCTAGTTCTAAACCTAGCCAGCTCCCTACACCTAACACTAGCCCTAACCCTAACCCTAACCCTAGCCTTAACCCTAGGCCTAGCACTAACCCTAGCCCTAGCCATAACACTAGCCCTAACACTACCCCAACACCTAAATCTAACCCTAACTTTAAGCCTAACACTAGCCCTAACCCTACCCCTAAGGCTATCCCTATCCCTAACCCTAACCATAAACCTGGCCCAAACCTTAACCCTAACCCTAGTCTTAGCCCTAGCCCTGAACCTAACTCTAACCCTTGCCCTAGACCTAGCCCTAAACCTAACCCTAACCGTAGCCCTAACACTAACCCTGAGCCTAAACATAGACCTAGCCATAATCCTAACCCTAAACCTCAGCCTAAACTTAACCCCTAGACCTAACACTAACCCTAGCCTAAAACTAGCCCTATGACTAACCCTACCCCTAAGTCTAATACTAACTCCAACCCTGGTATTAAACATAACTCAATTCCTAACCCTAATTCTAACCCTAATCCTAACCCTAGCCCTAACCCTAGCCCTAACCATACCCTTAATGCTAGCCTAACCCTAAANCTAGACCTAACCCTAACACTAATTCTAACCCTACCACCAGCCTTAGCTCTGAACTTAAAACTAACCCTACCCTTAATGCTTACCCTAACAGTTACTCTAGCCCTAGTCCTAACCCTAGCCTTACACTAATTCTAACCATAAACCTAGCCCTAGCCTTAGCCCTAACTCTACCTGTAACACTTTAGCCTTAGCCCTGACCCTGACCCTTACCATATCCAAACCCTAGCCCTAGCCTTAACCCTAACCCTATGGCTAACCCTAGCTATAGCCATAGCCATAACATTAACCCAAAGAATATGCAAAACCTAACCCTAACCATAAAACTAACCCTAACCCTAATCCTACACTAAACCTAACCTTTACACTAGCCCTAACCCTAACTCAATCTCTTAACCAAAACCCTAACGCTAATTCTAATGCTAAAACTAACCCTAACCCAAACCCTAGCCCTAGACCTAATCCTCACCCTGACCAGAATCCTAACCCTAACCCTATTCCTCACCCTAGCCCCAGCCCAAAATGTAACACTAATGCTCAAACTAAAAACCTAACCTGATCCCTTACACTATCCCTAAGGATGAACCTAGCCCTAGTCCTAGCCCTAACCCTAAACCTAACCCTATCCTTAGCCCTGACCCTGACCCGGACCCTAACTTTAGCTCTATCCCTAACCCTAACCCTAACCCTAACCCTAACGCTAGAAAAACCTATAGACCTAACCCTAGCCCTAACCCACAACCTAAACCTAATCCTATAACTAACCCTAACCCTAAACATAACCCTAACCCTAGCCTTATTCCTAACCCTAGTTTAGCAATATGTGTAGCCCTAAACCTAATCCTAACCCTAGCCCAAACCCTAGCCCAAGTCCTAACCCTATTGCTAACCCAAATCCTAACCCTAACCCTAGCCCTAACCTTAACCCTAACAGGATACTAACCCAAATACTAACCCTAAAACTAACCCTAACCCATACCCTAGCCCTAAACTTAACCCTAATTTAAGGTTTAAGCCCTAAACTTAAACCCTAATCCTAAACCTAACACTAAACCTAGCCCTAGCCCTAACCATAACCATAAAACCCTAACTATAACCCTAACCTAAACATAGCTCTAACCCTAACACTGTCCCTAAGTCTAATTCTAAAGCTAACCCTAGCCCTAGCTCTAGCCCTCACCCTAACCATAACTTTAACAGTATCCTGACACTAACCCTAACCCTAACCCTAAATCTATCCCTAGCCCTAACCTAAACCCTAAACATAACCCTTAAATTAACCCTAGGCCTAGCCCTACCCCTAACCCTAGCCATAAATCTAGATCTAACACTTAATCTATCCCTTACCCTAACTCTAACCCTAACCTTATTCCTAAACCTACCCCTAAACCTAACCCTAATCCAAAACCTAATCCTAACAGTAGCCCTAACCCTAAACCAAATGCTATCCCCAACCGTAATCCTAATCCTAACCCTAATCCTAACCCTAAATGAAACCCTAAACCTAACCCTAGCCCTAGATCTAACCATAACCCTAACACTGATCCTAATACTCACCCTAACCCTAGCCTTAGTCCTAACCCTATCCCTAACCATAACCCTAGCCCTAGCCCTAGCCATAACCCTAATCCTAATTATAACCCTAACCCTGAAATAACCCTAGCCCTAGACCTAACCTAACCCTAGCCCAAACCCTAACCCTAACCCTATTGCTAAACATAACCCGCGTCCTAGTTCTAACCCTAGCCCTAACCCTAAACCTAACCATACCCTAGATATTACGCTAACACAAACTTCAACCCTAACTCAAACCCTAACCCTAGCTTTAGCCCTAATCCTAGGCTGAACCGAATTCTAACCATAATCTTAGCCCTAGTCTTAGCCCTAACCCTAACACTAACAATAACACTAGCCTTAGCCCTGAACCTGACCCTCACCCTACCCTAATCTTAGCCCTAGCCCTAGCCCTAACCCTAATCCTAACCCTAACCCTATTACTAGCCCTAGCCCCAGCCCTAAATCTAAACCTAACCTAGACTCTAATCCTAACTCTAGCCCTAACCATAATTCTAAGGCTCTCGCTAGCCCTAAGCCTAACACTCACCCTAGCATGAACCCTAATGATAACCCTAACCTTAGCCCTAGCCCAACCCTAGCATGAACCCTGTTCCTAACCCCAACCAAAACCCTAAACTTAACTTCTATTCCTAACACTAAACTTAGCCTAAACCTGGCCTTAACCCTAACCCCAGCCCTGATCTAATCCGTAAGCTAATCATAGCCCTATCCCTAGCCCCCACCCTAACCCTAAACCTAACCATATCCTAAACATAACCTTAGACCAAACACTAAGACTAGCCCTCGATCTATTCCTAGCCCTGTTTCTAACACAAGCACTCATCCTAGCCCTAACACTTACCCTAACTGTTACTAGCCTTAGGCCTAACTTTAGCCTTACCCTAATTCTAACCATAGCCCTAGCCCTAGGCTTAGCCCTAACCCTAATGCTAACACTAGCCATAGACCCAACTCTAGCCTTACCCTAATTCTAACCATACAGTTAGCCCTAGCTTTATCCCTAACTCTAACCCTACAATTAAACATTACCCTAACCCAAACCCTAATCCTAAATCTAACCCTATTCCTAGCCCTAGCCCAAAACCTAAACCTAACCCTAACCCTAACTCTAACCCTAACCCAAGCTCTATCCCTAACATTAACCCTAACCCTAACCATAAACCTAGCCTTAACACTAACCCTAGGCCTAATCCTAGACATAACCCTAATTCTAACTATAATCCTAGCCCTACCCTTAGCCCTAACCCTAACCCTAACCATAGTCTTAGCCCTGATCCTAACCCAGACCCTAATCCCAGCTCTAGCCCTAACTGTAATGTTAACCCTAACCCTAATACTAACCATAGCAGAAAACCTAAACCTAACCCTAATCCAAGCCCTGGCCCTAATCCTATCCCTAACCCTAACCTTAAAATTAACACCTATCTTTAACACTACCCCTAGCCTAAACCTAGCCCTAACCTTAACCCTAGCTCTGAGTCTAATCGTAAAGCTAACCATAGCCCTGCCCCTAACCCACACCCTAACCCTAACTCTAACTGTATTCTCCACCTAACCCTAGACCAAACACTAACCCTAACCCTTAACCTACACCTAGCCCCAACCATAGCCTTACCTTAATTCTAACCATAAACAAGCCCTGGCCTTAGCCCTAACTCTAACCCTTACTCTAACCCTACAACTAACACTAACCTTTACCCTAACCCTAGCCCTAGACCTAACCGAAACCCAATCCTAACCCTAGCCCTAACTCTAACACTAAACCTAACTCTAATACTAGCCCTGGCCTTAAAACTAACCAGAATCCTAATCCTAACCCTCACCCTATTTCTAGTCCTAAACCTAACCCTAACCCTAACTCTAGCCCAAACCGTAGCCCTAACCCAAACACAAACCCTATACCTACTCCTAACACTAACCCTAACCCTAGTTCTAAACCTAGCCGGAGCCCTAAACCTAACACTAGCCCTAACCCTAACCCTAGCCCTAACACTAGGCCTAGCATTAACCCTAGCCCTAGACATAACACTAGCCATAAACCTAAACCTAAGCCTAACCTAGAACTAAGCCTAACACTAAACCTAACCCTAGTCCTAGCCATAACTCTAACTCTAATCCTAAACCCAGCCCTAACCCTAACCCTAACACTAACCCTAGTCGTAACACTAGCCCTAGTCCTAAACCTAACACTAGCCCTAACCCTAACCCAGCCCTAAACCTAAGTCTAAATGTAAATCTAACACTAACCCTAACCCTAAACATAAATGAAACCCTAACTCTAACCTGAGCCCTAGCTCAGGTTAACCATAACCTTAACTCTAATCCTAAACTTACTTGTAACCCTAGCTTTAACCCTAACACTAGCCCCAACCCTGGCCCTAAACAAAACACAAATCCTAACTAGCCCTACCCCTGACCCTAACTGTAATCCTAAACTTAGCCCTAGCCCTAACCCTAGCTGTAAAACTAACCACAGACCTAACCCTAACACTTACCCTACCCAAGCTCTAGCCATAGCCTCAATGCTAACCCTAACCCTAGCCCAATCCAAAACTCTAACCATTTCTCTAACCCTAGACCTAGCCTTAGCCCTAACCCTAATTCTAACCTTAACATTAGAATTATGCTAGCCCTAATCCTAACACTAGACCTAGCCCGAAGCCTAAACACAACGCTAGCCCTACCCCTAATCCTTACCCTAACACTAACTCTAAACCTAACATACCCTACACCTAACCTAAAATGAAACCCTGAACCTACCCCTAGCCCTAGCTCTAACCCTAAACCTAATCCTAATCCTAACCCTAATTGTAGCCTTAGCCCTGACCCTAGTTCTACTGTTACCCTAGTCCTAGCCCAAGCTTTAGCCCTAACTCTAACCCTAATTGTTTTCCTAACCCTAAACGTAACCCTAGCCCTAGCCCTGGTTCTAGCACTAACCCTAAAGTTAACCCCAACCCTAACCCTAGCCATTACCCTAAAACTTACCCTAAATGTATTCTAATCCTTACCTTAACCCTAAAACTAAACCCAACCCTAACCATAACCCTAATCCT
>NW_028088130.1:0-1757 GCF_014824575.4 Sturnira hondurensis | reverse complement strand
CAGGGAACTCCTTTGTAGGTGACTGTCCCCTTATCTCTTGCTGCTTCTAGGATTCTCTCCTTCATTTTCATCTTGGCTAATGTAATTCTGATGTGCCATGGTGTGTTCCTCCTTGGGTCCACCTTCTTTGGGACTCTCTGAGCTTCCTGGACTTCCTGGAAGTCTATTTCCTTTGCCAGACTGGGGAAGTTCTTTATTTGTTCAAATAACTTTTCCACTTATTGCTGTTCCTCTTCCCCTTCTGGTACCCCTATAATTCAGATGTTGATATGTTTAAAGGTATCCTGGAGGTTCCTAAGCCTCTCCTCATTTTTTTGAATTCTTGTTTCTTCATCGTTTTCTCTTTGGTCATTTTTTTCTTCCTTCTGGTCCACTCCATTGATTTAAGTCCCAGTTTCCTTCCCATCACTATTGTTTCCCTGTGCATTTTGCTTCATTTCACTTAGTGTAGGCTTCATTTGTTCCTCTAATTTGTGACTAAAATCAACCAATTCTGTGAGCATCCTGATCACCAGTATTTTGAACTGTGCATCTGATAGGTTGGCTATTTCTTGGTTGCTTAGAAGTATTGGCTCTGGAACTTTTAGCTGTTCTTCTTGAGCCGTAATGCTTTGGTCTGTTTGTGCTTGTTAAGTATGAGGTGCGGAGCCTTAGGTGTTCACCAGGGTGAGGCAACCCAGGTCACTGGGTTGTGATGCTGTATTTTGGGGCGGGGTCAGGGAGGGGCAGTGGCATTTTTTTATGCTCTCTCTCGGATTTCGGTCACCTCTGCCTCTTCCCACAAGCAAATTGGGCCCTTCTGGTGCTAGTTGTCAGATGTGTGGGCTTGTGCACCCTCCAGAACCCTGTGGGTCTCTCCAACCAACTCTCTGTGAACCTGGGAGCCTCTCCCGGGACCTCAACCTGGAAAATCTTTCCAATTGGTGCTTTCAGGCTCTAATTCCCGTCACAGGGGCCCTGGCCTGAGCGGTCTGTCTCACTGTTTGCTCCTTTGCTTGGTTTATCTGTGTGCAAATGTGTGACCAAGGTCGGCCAGCCGCCCTGCGCCCTCACTGGGTCCGCCCATTGCCACCCCGCACCTGGGTCAGTCTGGCTGCTTTTTCCTGCTGTGACCCCTCTCTGCCATCCACTGACTCTGCCCCTCTTACCAGTCTGGATGAATGGTTCATTGTTCTCAGACTTCAGTACAGTTTAATTTTATTTCTGTTTTGGTTGCGTTCTGGGTTTTAAATATATTTTTTTTCATTCATAAACTTGGTTGTGCGAGGAGGTACAGTGTTTCCACCTACGCCTCCATCCTAGCAGGAAGTGCACCTAGGTTTTAGAAGATGAAAATAGAAAAAAAATTAAAGCAAAAATGTGGTAAAATATTTAATAACCTGTGACCCTGCTCCACCGCTCCCCCCCCCCACCCCCCCAGCCAGCCAGGTGAGCTACATTCAGACTATAAGACACATTCCCTCCTTTTCTCCCAAATTTGGGGGAGAAGTGCGTCTTATAGTCCAAAAAATATGGTGAGTATTGTTACCACAGCTTTATTTTTTATTCCCATTTGCATGGAATATCTTCTTCCATTCCTTTACTTTCATTCTGTGTGTGTCTTTCAGTTTGAAGTGGGTCTCTTGTAGACATTTTTTTTCAGTCTATGTCATTTGATTGGAGCATTTAATCCATTTAAAGTGATTATTGATAGATAATGTTATTCCCATTTTATTATTCATATTTTTTATATTTTTGTTGTTTTTCTCTTTTTAATC
>NW_028088129.1:0-6693 GCF_014824575.4 Sturnira hondurensis | reverse complement strand
AGGACTTGCACCCCATCAGATATTCAGGCTTAAGGGGATTAGAGCCAGGAAGTGCCTCTCCCAGAGGACACGGAGACTCAGGCTATGTCAAAGCTGGGGGGTGAGAAAGCCATTGCTCTTTGTTGCAGCCCCCCTGAGTCCTTCGATGATGGCCTCCCAAGTGGTTGAGTCTGGCTTAGCTTGCTCCTCACAGTGAGGAGACTTTCCCGTCAAGGACTTCCGACCATGCTTTGCGGGCAGGGAGGAAACTGAGGCAGAATTTGCTACCAGAGACAAGCTTTGCCTCCTGTGGCTCCCATGCCAGAGGTCGCTCGCTCATCCTTAGCCACAGGGGGTAGGGTTACAATTCCTGATACCAGGCAGAGCGTCCACAACACACGTGGATGTGTTCCCGGGCTTTATTTCTTGAAAACAGCAAAACTGGTGCTTTGAGGCCCTCACTGCCTTAGCTGTAAGTCCTACCTTGGGCGTTGCTGTAACCCTCCCTGTGACCCTCTGGGCCAGCAGGGTGCCTGCCGCCTCGGGCTGCCTCTCCTTGCAGTGTGTTCTCTGATGACCCCAGACTTCCTTTTTTCCCCCTTTTTTAAAAAATATATTTTACTGATTACGCCATTACAGTTGTCCCATTCCTCCCCTTCACTACCCTCGACCCTGCACACCCCTTCTCCACTATTCTCCCCCCTTTCGTTCATGTCCATGTGTCACAAGTTCTTTAGATTCTGTATTTCGCATAGTATTCCTGCCCTCCCCCCTATCTATTTTCTATGCTACTTATTCTCTGTACCTTCTCCCCGCTTCTCCTCCTACCACTCCCCTGTTGCTAACCCTCCAGGTGATCTCCATTTCTATGCTTCTGCTCCTGATCTGGCTGTCCTCTTAGTTTGCTTTTGTTTTAGGCATGGCTGTTAATAACTGAGTTTCCTGTCCTTTCACTGTTCATATTTTATATCTTCTGTTTCTTAGATAAGTACCTTTAACATTTCATATCATAAGGGCTTGTTGATGATGAACTCCTTGAATTTGACCTTATCTGAGAAGCACTTCACCTTCCCTTCCATTCTAAATGAGGCTTTGCTGGATAAAGCAATCCTGGATGTAGGTCTTTGGATTTCACGACTTGGAATACTTCTTTCCAGCCCCTTCATGCCTGTAAGGTCTCTTTTGAGAAATCCGCTGACAGTCTGATGGGAACTCCTTTGTAGGTGACTGTCCCCTTATCTCTTGATGCTTCTAGGATTCTCTCCTTCATTTTAATCTTGGCTGATGTAATGATGATGTGCCTTGGTGTGTTCCTTCTTGGGTCTACCTTCTTTGGGACTCTCTGAGCTTCCTGGATTTCCTGGAAGTCTATTTCCTTTGCCAGATTGGGGAAGTTCTCCTTTATTATTTGTTCAAATAAGTTTTCCACTCGTGGCTCTTCCTCTAACCCTTCTGGTACCCCTATATTTCAGATATTGGAACGTTTAAAGATGTCCTGGAGGTTCCTAAGCCTCTCCTCATTTTTCTGAAATCTTGTTTCTCCCTTCTTTTCTTTTGGTTGTTTCTTTCTTCCTTCTGGTCCACTCCCTTGATTTGAGTCCCAGTTTCCTTTCCATCACTATTGATTTCCTGTGCATTTCCCTTCATTTCAATCAGTTTAGCTTTCATATGTTCCTCTAATTTGTGGCTAAAATCAATCAATACTGTGAGCATCCTGATCACCAGTATTTTGAACTGTGCATCTGAAAGTTTGGCTATTTCTTGGTCACTTAGAATTATAGGCTCGGGGCTATGAGCTGTTCTTGAGTCATAATGTTTGGTCTCTTCACACCTGTTATGTATGAGGGGTGGAGCCTTAGGTGTTCACCAGGGCGGGGCAACCCAGTCGCTGGGTTGTGATGCTGTACATGGAGGCGGGGTCAGACAGGGGAAAAAAAATGGCAGTTTGCTCCACTCTGCTCTCTCTCAGGTTTCTGTCCCCTCTACGGCTTCCCACAACTAAATAAAAAGACAGCAAAGTTTTAGAAACAAAAACACAGCCAAAACAGTGAAAAATGAGCTGTACGGAAGTCCGACAAGAACGAACCACCCAGGCAGACAGGTAAAAGGGGGAGAGTCAGCAGTGGAGCAGGTCGGGCCAGAACGATGATTCGGTCCGACCCTCCCAGGAGTGGAGGCTGAGGTGGTTGGTGGATCCCAGGCGAGGGGTGGTGACAGGCAGACCCAGTGAGGGTGTACAGTGGCTGGCTGACTGCACTCACACATTCGTGCGCAGAAAAACCAAGCAAAGGAGTGAACAGTGAGACAGATCGCTCAGGCTAGGGCCCCAGCGATGGGAATTAGAGCCTGAAAGCACCAACTGGAAAGACTTTCTCGGGGTCGAGGGGCCTGGAAAGGCTCCCAGGCTCACAGAGAGTTCGTTGGAGAGACCCACAGGGTTGGAGGGTACACAGGCTCACACACCCAGAACCAGCACCAAAGGGGCCCAATTTGCTTGTGGGAGGACCCCAGACTTCCTGAACACAGACTCTCAGGGAGGGCCTGCCCTGGGTGTCTTCACCTATCACGACTTAGTTTTCTTATTTATAGAAATTCATTTTAATTTAAATACCCTGACATGCTTATTTTTAGTGAATAGTTCTGTGGATTTTGACAAAGGCGTACAGAGCAGTAACGGCTGCCAATACCAGGATGTTGAATGACCCAGGAGTGGAATCGCTGGGTCATTGCATGTGCATGTGTGTTTCATTTCACGTGTTCTCACAGCAGGTGCAGATTCACGCACCCACTGCAGCAGTAAGGACACAGGACATCCCAGCACCGCGGGATCCCTCCTGTTATACTTATGTGACAACACCCACCTCCTCCCTCTGAGGTCACCAACCTTCCCACTCACTGACTCATCCCCCATTTCTACAATCCTTTCTCTGAGGAAATGATGTACGGAAATAAAAATGAAGCCCCACTGTGTTTACAATTTGGGTTGGGCACTTTTCACTCCACCTAGTCCCCTGGACATTCCTCAAGATTATCGTTGTATGAGAGTCCCCTAGTTTCACTGCTGAGCAGTGTCCCACCATCTGGGTGACCAAAGTCTGTTTAACTGTCCCTGAGGCAGGGTGTCTGGATTGTGCTGAATGGGCAACATCATGCACACAGGTGCTATGAGCATCATCTGTTAGCGTTTGTAGTTAGATACTAACACAGGGAAAGAGCAAAGGAAATCAGACATCATGAAGCATAATATACTGGGGAGCTGAATCAAATATTGGGCCTGCCTCACCAGGAAGCTTCACACAGTCCGTTGGGGACCTGTAATCTCAAAGCAACAAAAGGATCATGGTCACTGGTCATCACCCAGAGAGGAACACAAACAGCACAGCAAGTTCCTCTGCTAGACACTTGCCCAGTAGAGGCCACGATGGTGCAGGGGAAGGTGTGACTTTGAGGCTCGCTCAATAGGAACTGAATGTGACCATAAGGGGAAATGTCTAGCCTGGGGAGAGGATCGGATTGGATAAGGGACTCACGGCCCTGGGAGATCTACAAAATGGATTGGTTAGGGGGAGGACCCAGCCAAAGCCTACAGAAGATTGGGAAGTTGATTGCTTAGTTTGAAAGGGCACTTGGTCCTTCCCAAGCCCCAGTTAATATAACCCCACCTCAGCAAGGAAGTTTTTTCTCTAGAGCAACGACCTGACCCCAGCAGCCATCCACAGCCTGCCAGCTGTGCAGACTCCAAACATGGGCCTGGGCACTCACCTGCCACTGTGCAGCCAGAAACACAGACTGAGCCAGCGGGATGAGGACACTGACAAAGACTAGACTGAACCAATAGCACAGAAATTTTGGACTTTGGCATTTGTTTTGGGCTTGAGGAAAAGAAGACTGGACTTTTTCCACAGCAGGATGGGCAAAGATGGGGCATTGGAAACCTGGGGGCCGTCTTCTATTTCCACCCCCAGGAATCTTACCCTGAAACCACAGCCTCCCTACGCGGGTCTCTGGAACGCTTCCCTTGCAGATCCATGAGAGAACCCCATTTCCACCAGCCAAAGCTTCTCTGAGAAGCTAAGTTGTCCCTTCCCCGAAATAAATGCCCAGGAGCACGACTGCTGGGTTGTGTGGTATCTGCAGTTTTAGTTTTTTGAGGAACTGCCAGACTCTTTCCCGAGTGACTGTGCAGTTTCACATTCCCCGCAGCTCGGCACGAGTGGCCCGGGTCTCCAAGAGCACCTTCACTGGGTACGTGGTTTCCACTTTTTCTCTGTTCCTTGTTTTTTTTTTTTTAATTCTCTTTAGAATTATCTGCAAAGCAAAAGATACTTTGGTGAGGCTCAGTGTATTCTTCATTCCCTCTACGAATCAAGCTCTGGCACCATCAAAGAACTCTTGCCTAACCCTGGATGCCAAAGGGTTCTCAGACGTTTTCTTTCTAAAACATAGGAAAGGATTGCCTTAGAGGATCATGGGCAATTTCTCTGGATCTGATCAAAGAACTCTGGCCTCGCCTACACCAGTGTGACCACTGTCTCCACAAGCTCCTGCTTCATTCATTCCCTGCCCCTCCGCCCCCACGGGTGATCTCATCACCAGAGGGGAGGACTGCGGGTGCTTCCTGGGCCCACACAGAAGGCCCAGGACTCAGCCTAAAGGGGTGTGCAGGTGCCGGGTCAGGGGTCAGCACTGTGTCACTCAACACCACAGAGAGCCCTGGGGAATCTGGGCACAGGCCCTGGGAATAGGGCCCATGCAGCAGCTTCCTCTAACTGAGCCCTCTTCTACTCAGCAGGGAGACACCCCTCAGCCACAAGAAAGCAGGAAGTAGATTTGCATGAGGATCCTTGCCCCCTTCCAGAGGATAAGAGACCCTGGGGCCCCATCCCCAACTGTGAGCTCAGAGGGAGGGTTTGGGGCAGTTTTGCCATGGCGTGGACACTTGTCCTGCTCTCCCTCCTAATTCTCTGCACAGGTGCTGCCCCCCTGGCTCTGCCTGCAAGCTCAGCCCCCACAAGACCCAAAGCCAGAACTCAACCCAGGCACAACCTCAGTGTAGAACCCCCTGGAAATGAACTCTTTATCCTCAAGCCTTCGCTCTTCTCCCTTAGAGGTTCTCTGGCCTCCTATGAGCTGACCCAGCCAACCTCCGTGGCAGTGTCCCTGGGAGAGGCGGCCACAATCACTTTCTCTGGAGATTTAATAGGGATAGAGCATGCATCTTGGTTCCAGCAGAAGCCAGGCCAGGCCCCAGTGCTGGTCATTTATCACTTTAGCAAGCAGCCCTCGGGGATCCCTGACCGATTCTCAGGTTCCAACTCGGAGAAGACATCACCCTGACCATCAGCAAGACCCAGTCCCAGTACAAGCCTTACTATCACTGTTGGTCATGGGACGACAATAATGATTCTCACAGTGACACAGGCCTCTTCCTCATCTGTGTTACACTCTCCTCCAGCCCCAGGCAAAATGTAGCCAAGGTCATGCACAGGTTTGGTCCAGATCCCCAGATCTCAGGACCCAGCCTGCTCTGTAGAGGGTGGGTCAGGAGTGGATTCAAGCCTGGCAGGATGGGGCTGTCCTGATGTTGCCTGGGTCTGGGTGTGACCTGGGGACCTAGGGTACATGAAAAAGGAGATAGCCAGCCACGGTGTTTATCCCTGCATTTCCATGTGGTGGTCACTGAGGGTGGTCTCCCCTCCCTCACTTCCAGATTCCCTGCACACATCATTCCCCACCTCACAATCTGCTCCCAGGGAACCCAGTCCAAGATGCCACCTATCCCAAAAATGGTCATCAGGGGCTGAGGTGGCCTCTGGACAGCCACAAAACTCTGGTTCTCCCCTAAATCCACGATGTACGAGTCACCATCCCCAGATAGAGCTGATTGTCCCCTCTATTTTTTACAGAATGAAAGAGAGTGTAACAGACCAGGAGCCATGGGTTCTGAGAGAGACAGCGGGAGAGTTAGCTCCCTCCTGAAGGTGACTCCAAGGAAACCGGGCTGTCGCCTCCTCCTACTAAGGGTCCAGCAGACACGCCACCACGGTCTGAGCTGCCCGGTGGATGCGCCTTCATTTCTGCCCCCAAATCTGGCATAAGAAACTCTTCTTTATGCCCACCCTACCCACAAAATACAGAGAAAATAATTCTGTGAATACAGTTCCGCTTATCAACACTGACACTTAATAAGCCACCAGAGGCCACCCCTTGTCACCACAAAACCCGCTCACATCTCCACAACCCACACAATGTTCCAACTGAGGAATATAACATAGTCATGTTCCCGCCAAATATGAGGGAACCAGCCCATGAACAACCACCAACATGCTCAGCCTTTCCCACCAGAGAACACAAAACGCCTGTTCATCTGCCAGTGTCTCCCAGGTGACGTGATGTCTTCTAACTCACATACTGAGATGTAAAGTTGGCTACTGATACCATGTGTCCTGTTGAATAAAAATGGAATGACACAGGGCAACTTTATGTATCCAAAAATACACGTTATTAATCTAAGAAAGAAGCACTTGATACCTCTATGCTCCTCATTTCTGCAGCTGCTCTGTGGGCACAGCTGGCGTCTATAATCACCTTCCCCCCACCCCCTCCGTATGCCCATTGCCCTCAGCAATTACCTTATCTAGTCGTCATTCTCTGTCAGGTGCGTTGAACAATCCTTCGCTCTGGAAGGTGGTCGTTTATTATTGGTCCTGCAGA
>NW_028088128.1:0-894 GCF_014824575.4 Sturnira hondurensis | reverse complement strand
GGACAACACAGCACCTTCAGCAGCAGTGCCAGGAAAGGATACCTCTACACAAGGGTAGAAACTTATCGTGTTTAATCCGCTTCCTACGAAATGAACCTATGGCCCAGGAATGAAGAAACGGCAAATGCTTCACTATGCAGATAACACAACACCTTCACCAGCAGTGCCAGCAAAGGATACTTCTACATAAGGGGTCGAGAATTATCTGGAAAACAGGCTTTCTACGAAATGTCCCTATTACCCAGGAAGGAAGAAAGGGCAAACGCTTCACCCTGCAGATAACACAGCACCTTCCCCAGCAGTGCCAGGAAAGGATACTTCTACATAAGGGGTAGAGACTTATCGTGGGAAACCCGCTTCCCTGGAAATGTCCCTATAGCCCAGGAAGAAATAAAGGGCAAATGCTTCACTTTGCATATAACACAACACCTTCCCCAGCAGTGCCAGAAAACGGTACTTCTACACTAGGGCATAGACATATCTGGGAAACCCGCTTCTACGAAATGTACTTATTGCCCAGGAAGGAAGAAAGAGGAAACGCTTCACTCTGCAGATAACACAACACCATCCCCAGCAGTGCCAGAAAAGGATACTTCTAAACAAAGGGCAGAGTCTTATCGTGGAAACCAGCTTCCTACGAAATGTCCTTATTGCCCAGGAACAAATAAACGGCAAAAGCTTAACTCTGCAGATAACCCAGCACATTCCTCAGCAGTGACAGCAAAGGATTCTTCTACATAAGGGATAGAGACTGGCTGTGGGAAACCCGCTTCGTACGAAATGTCCCTATTACCCTGGAAGGAAGAAAGGGCAAACGCTTCACTCTGCAGATAGCACAGCACCTTCCTCAGCAGTGCCAGAAAAGGATACTTCTGCACAAAGGGTAGAGTCTTA